>NW_027108467.1:1394138-1413488 GCF_000696795.3 Halyomorpha halys
TATATAAATGGACTCACCCGTAAAACTACAAATTTCTTATAAGCATAGCTAAAACTTATGATTTCTGTTTAATGTGAATATGACTGTGATATATATCAATACTGTATAAAAAAAAAAAAATTATATTATGAAAGTATGTTTGTTTTTTTACTTATAATAGTATATAGTATTAAATGTAATTTTCCCTTTAAAAAATACATTCCGAAGGAAACTAATAGTTTCGTACATTATTTATTTATTCAACATTTACTAAAACAAATAACTAGCATAACACTATCGACATAGCTTACATATAAACATAAAACAGGACAAACACCAACAGGAACACAATGGATAACTAAAAATAAATCTGTCATATAAACACAGTTTAATCATTTTTTACAAGTGCAAAATGTTCCTAAATCGGTGCTAAGCAAAGCAAATACTGAAAATATTTAGTATTAATTTAAGACTTAATAACTAAGTATTATATGTTAATATAGTTGGCATGCGCTACTTCCTACCTTATTACCAACAGCTTGATAAGATGCGGGAGCATTCATAGGTATAGAGGCATTCCCTTTTAAAGGATGCTTTTCCATTTTACCCAGTCTGAACAATTCTAATGAGAAAAACATAGAATTAATATATACAATCAGACACTATCGTCGTCAAGGTCGACATATATATATTTTAAGGGATTAAATTTGATAATAAAACCCAATTAAGATATTCCCGATGAGAAAATTAACATCTGAATATGGTATTTGTTTCATTAATTACACAGGTCAACAAACTGAAACTTTTGAAATTTAATTTGAAGATTTTGACTGATCTATATTTTTTTGGCAGGCTGAAACTAAAAATGAACCTTGTTCGCATCTAGGGTACTCAACTGAATAAGTTCAAATTTTTAGAGTATCAAAATGACTTTATAATATAATAAATTTATTATCAAAATGACTTTATAATATAATAAATTTATTATCAAAATGACTTTATAATATAAACAATTTCACAAATTGTACCCCTACTAGGTCAATTTAATTTGAGACATAATACAATGTATTTATAATTGTTTAAATATATGCTAAGTGCAAAGTAGGCATTGTATCTGATTTTTTAAAATTTTGTCCTGTCCATTGGACAAAATGGACACCATTAGACTAAATGAATAACGCTATTAGTGCTTATGTAGAAAATAAACGACAATGGATAGTATAATGAGAAATAGTGCACTGAGGTATAATTTAGAAATACATTGAGTTAAATTAGATGAATTCTAAATACTTTAGAAATCATCAAGTGGCTGAAGGAAGCTTGTCTCCAATGAACGATTCTCACATACATCAAATTCCAGGATCTACTCGCTGGAAACGTCAGTTAGATTATGTGAAAATATTCGTAACAAAGAAAGAATCTCAGAGTAAAATAGCTGAAGACCATGAAGGGGATATTGATCCTAACATAATTCAGAACATAGGTATACCTTTTGATAGATTAAAAAATGATAAAGGTACAACTGCTAACTGCTTTCATGAATTTATTACAATAAAAAAGATCTTCCAAAGAAATAATATTCTGAAGCCTTATGATTAAGATATATAGAAAAGAAATTTATATGGGGTACAACCTTTATTATATGGGGTCGAGCCTGGATTCGACAGAAGGCAGATCACAGTTTTTAACCACTAATTGTTTCTCTGAATTTGCTCTCCATTTATTCATAGTTAATAAGACTCATCATTAGCAAGAATAGAAAGAATTTTCTCAAACTACTATTATAGACAGAAGAAAATACGAAATTATCTGGGACTGGACAGGGCTACTAAACTTGTTATATTTAATCGCATACCAAAATAAAAGAGAAATAAGAAACTGAGAATAATTGTGGATTTGAATAATGCCAGAACTAAAGGATGCTATTTTATAATCCACAGTCCTGTGAAAAAATATAAACTCAACATATAAAATTTAAAAGTAAATGCATAGTGCAATAATGTTTTTAGACTTATTTTTATGTTATTAGATTAGCAAGAAGCCTTTGATCTGTTTTATAATTTACAAACATCAGATTTTGTAAACGAATCTCATTTAGGCTGTGAATAAGTATAAACTCAATGTTTGTTTTTCTATTTTCAGATGTATTAATTGCATTAATACCACCTCAGTTTTCTTCTTACTGTTGAAGAGAGATGATATATTTCATTTTCTATACTGAATGGCTTTGTGGGAATTAGTATTTTTTTTTTAAATAATGCTGTGCGGAACTCAACTCACAGGAATTGAGTAGGAAAGGATAATTGCCCTAAGAAGTGGTGGGATGACCCAGAGGCAAATTGTACATAAAATAAATAACTTCCAGGGTTTAGCCAACAACTTTTGCAACAAAATTGCAGCCCAGACAATTATGGGAAAAAGAAAAGTAGTGAAAGACTTTCAAATCATGTAAAACAGGCAGTTTTGAGAGGAATCACAAAAACATGAGTATCCTCTGCACAGATTGTGAGGCGATTCAATTTAAGATGATTGATTAAGCTTGGTGAGAAAGTGGATAGCTGAATCAAATTTTTTAAAATATTGTAAGGTTAGGAGTGACGACTGCAGTTTGCTAAATGATATGTTCAAGAGAGCAAAAAATGATCAAGCGTTATTTTCAGTGATGAAAAAAAAATTAACATTGATGGTCCATATGGTTTTAGTCACTATTGGCATGACCATGGAAAAGAAAAAAAAATTTCCATGAAGGTCGCATTGACGTGGCGGAGTAATGGTATAGGTATATGGTATAGCTGCTGTAGAGGAAAAGTTTTGAATTGCATTCATTTCCAGCAAAATGAATGCTGTTAGTCATCAAATGTTGTAGAAGAGTTCTTTTGGCTGTTTATTATAATGTTGGAAGCAGAAATCATTCTTTAGCAGGATAACGCACCGATTCATACAGTATGCTCTACAAAACAATGGTTTCAGGATTTGGGGACCAATATTTTGGATTTTCCAGCTCTTAGTACCAATCTCAATTTTTGGAAAATCATGGCTAGAGAAGTCTACGACCTTCAGAAGTAGGAAATCCAAAATGTTGATGAGTTACAAGAGGCATTATTTAAAAAAAAATACTAATTCACACAAAGCCATACAGTATAAAAACCGAATAATATAATCTCTCTTCAACAGTAAGAAGAAAACTGAGGTGGTATTAATCCATTAATACATCTGACAATAGAAAAACAAACATTTGGTTATTCACAGCCTAATCTAAGTTTGTTTACAAAATCTGATGTTCGTTAATTACCAAACAGATCAAAGGTCATTTGAAACTTCTTACCAATCTCATGCATAATTCACTTTAGGTATATTTTAACTATTACTAATACGTTGTTTTATATTTCAAATTCCAATTGACCTGGTAGAATACAATTTGTGTACATTCGGTATATTATAAAGTCCTTTTGATACCAAAAAATTTGAAGTTGATCGGTTGAGAACCTTAAGTTCTACAAAAGATTTTCCTGATTTTTGGGCTACAAAATCTAAATTTCATAAATTTGTGAAAAATCTATACATGATGGAAGAAAACTGAGTTCATTTTCAGTTTCATCCGACCAAAAAAAAATATAGGTCAACCAAAACTATCAAATTAAATTTTTTTGTTGTCGACCTGTATTAACACCTTGACCACGGTTCACTACATATAATCGTTAAGCCGTGATGGCTCAAGCGTGTATGACAATAAGCTATCATCCAGGAAAGTCACTTTTTTAGCTTGCGTTCAGAGTGGTGTAAAAAACTCTAGCATCTCTCTTTTACCTTAGATTGTCACGAACTATGCTTAGTTAGTGCTGTTCTAGCTTCCACCAGCTACAATAATTCTGGGGCTGCCACTTTTAAGATTTCCGCACATTTTTATAAATTTTAAACAGGCCTAAGATAGTATAAACGAGGAAGAATTACTGAAAACAATGGTAAAATTGAGAATCCCAAAAAATTTTGTTGCTTTAACAGGAATGACCCTAAACTGTAGTTGGTCCATGGTAAAGATGAATGGTCTGTTGTTGGAGGAGGACTTAGAGGTCATGGGAGATGAGCTTAGGCAAGGTGATCCATTATCTCTCACTATGTTCAACACATCTTTACAGTATAAAATAAGAACCATTCGGACATATTCTGGTGGCACTATTTATGACAGGCTGACGATGACATAAAAATGAAGAGAAATGTAACAGCATTGGTAGGGTTTTTTAAGAATTTAAAATGGGGGCAAAACATCTAGGGCTCCAAATTAAAGAGCCTACATGCTAACTACAGGAAAACCATGTGTAAGGATTTAATACATAAAAAAAGGAAAGACAACACTGAAAGTGGTTGAAATCTTTTAGTATTTAGGTGCGATAATAACAGAAAATAATGAAGTGGCAAAGGAATTGAAAGCAAGGATAGTCACCAGGAATAGATCCTGCTCAGCCATGAGAAAAGATATTGGCATGGTAGAGACGTATTTTGCACAGGATCTATGGCCCCGTAGCGAAACATGGATAATGGCGCATCTGTATTAATGAGGAGTTACATCAGATGTAGGCAAAACTTGATTAGGTGTCAAATATGGGAGGGAGCCAAATCATATGGCTGGTACATATAGCATATATGCCCTGGGAATGAGTCCCCAAACCCTTACTCGAAGACCAATCTAGTAGAAGATGTAGTAGAGGAAGACAATGCTTGAGGTGGCTGGACAAAGTGGTGGAGATTTATCTATATAGGTATCCGAGAACAGCGGATACCTACCTGGGATAGAAGAGAGAGGAGGAGGATTATAAGAGAGATCCAGGTTCTTATAGGACCGTAGTGCCACAAAATAAATAAAAAATTTATTTACTTAAGTATTCTTTTATTTTACACCCTTCAAATAACATGTTTACATGTTCAAAAGTTTTTTTTTTGCATTGTTTTGGAGTATTTTACGTTGTCTAAATGTTTTATAGAAAACGTGGTGATATACTATATCCTTCTAGAGTCATAATTCAATAAAAATGAATACAAAGCATAGATTCAATGACATACGCAGGTGACGACAAAATTCATCATAGTTAAAAAACAGGTGTTTAAACTTTACTTGGCTAAATATTACATTTTACACATTATATAATGCTCATTTAAATTAAAAGAAAAGAAAATACAAAAAAAAAATTATGTTTTTAAGTGGTTTTCCAAAGGAGCCCCCGTGGTCAAGGTGTTAACTGAAAAAAATCAAAGTTTTTACAGATCATCAGAAAAAGTGACTAAATTTTTTTGATTTAATTGATATTTAGCATCTTTATTTATTTATTTACCCAAGGAATAGCTCATGGTAAATACAAGCGTTATAGGATAGATGTTAATTTTTCTTAATGTATAAACCTAAAGTAATAAATTCCTACGACAAAAGCTGGAATTAAAAATGAAGTCAACTCATTAATATCATTCGGTCAAGTATAGAAATATTTATATGTACTAATAATTTTTCATAGAGATATCTAATCTTCACCACCAATTTTAGAAGCTTAAACAATGTTATTTTCAGAAGTCTTCCAAGTTTAAATTATACAAACCTGTTTCGCCATTTTCAGGCATCTTCATGATTTAAAGTTTTAATAATAATTAATATTCTAGGACAAAAACATTTAAGTATATTACATTGTAAGTTAAAAGCTAAACTGTAAAGAAGCAAGTGACTAGTTTTAATTAGGGCATTGAAGCCTATCAGTCGCCAAAACATTATCAAAAGTTCAATCAGTGTCAAGGCTGATGCTGTCAGCTTATGTAATTAAAACTTATCGTTATAAAATATAAGCGATATAACTTTTTATAAAAACTTATACTTATGTAATAAAAGCTTACATTATATATAAATCTTTTTACTTTATTGGGACTGGTTATTAGTCTTTAAATAAAATCAATTGTATCCAAATTAGGGTCTCAAAACATTCTTTGTTTTCAAAAGTCCAACATTTCGGCCAATTCGGGCATCCTCAAGGACATCTATCACAAAACAGCTTTTATTGTACATTGATTTTTAACAATTTAAGCTTTAAATTTTTACCCAAAAAAATTAATTTACAAAATTTTGGGATATTAACCTTAATAGTTCCCAAGAGAAAACAGAAAACAAAATAGTAATAAATAATAAAGTAATTAATAAGAAATTTTATTGATTCGATTATATAAAGGAATTATCTGATGATATACAGAAATCTTTATAAAAATTATGATGTTAACGAATACTCTTTAAGTTATATACCCAACAATAAAATTATAAATTATTATAGTAAATTGGAGGACAGAATTGATACAAAAAATCAATCTGGATTGATATATAAAATTCCATGTTTAAATTGTCTAGCAATATATATAGGTGAAACAAAACCGTTGTTGGGTGATAGAATGTATCAACACAGTAATGATATAAAAAAAACAAAGAGAAGGATCGCAATAAAACAGTACTACAATAATTTTACATAAAAAAAATAATATATTCAAAAGAAAAATACTTGAATCAATTTACATATCAGAAAAAAAAAAAGAAATAAGAATTTCTTGATGCTATGATAAAATATAAAATAACTGCAATTATTTTTGCCCAACTCTAATTCATTATATGCCAATATTTAATTCATTATGTAATACCGAAAAAAAAAAAATTTTTACAGGGTTAAATCGATAATGTTTGAGAAATAGTTTATTTTTACTTCATTAGTGTCATGAGAACTAAGCCATGTTAACCAAAACTAACTGTATGAATTTTTGTCTGGGCCCTCACAATCAGATCTTAAACTTCTTTTTATATATGTAACAAAAAGCCTTATACTTAGAACAGGATACATCTTCACAATAAGACGTATAGTTTTTGTTTCTTCTATTTTATTAAATAAGTAATGTTGGTTTTGTTATGTTTTTCAACTCTGACTAATGTATATAATCCCAGTTTGGGTATACTGTTTGTTATTAGCTTATATAATAATTTATAAATTATTATTATTATTTTCTGTTGTTTATTTTTCTCATAATCGTGGATTAAGAACTGGGGTGGGGGACAAGGTCCAACCACCCACAGATTTAATTTAAATTTTATCAGACATTTAAGAATTTCCACACAATTCTTGTTGTATCAAGGAGAACTGCTTGTTGAACCTCTCTCAGCAAGTGAATTAGTAATGCCAATCCATCTGTTGACATCGGGATCGGCCCATTCGTCGATATTATAATTGGTGTTACGGTTACAGATTCTAAGTGGTACAACTCCTATAGTTCGGCCATCAGTTCCTCATATTTCTGAAGCTTCTCACCGACAGTTGAACTAATGTTGTTATCATTTAGAATGGCAATATCTATAATCTTTTCTTTCCAGTTTATGAGGAGTATGTATGGTTTGTTATGGTGCACTTTGTGGTCAGTGATAATGGATTCATTCCAATACAGTTTGATGGGGCCCTTTTGAAGTATACTATTAATATGGCATCCTTACATCCAATAGGCTAAATTTCTCCGCTAAGGCCTTGTGGAAAATTTTCGTCACATTATTATGCCTATGGAGGTACTCCATACCGTACACCTTATTAATATTATTATTTAATTTATAAATTATTAATTTACATAAATGATTTTTAATTCACGATTTTTGTAAAACTAGATCTGTGTGATTATTAAATTAAATGATAAATCATTAAATAATGTACTTTACAAGCTAACTCTATTTGTACCGAGGGAGGTGGGGGCGGGGTTGCCCCATAAACAAATAAGTAAATTATTAATATCACTTCATTTTGAAACAATGGAACTCCATACATATATATATCCTCACTCCATACACATAGTTCACTAACTTCCATTCAATAATCAGCCACAATATATCACTGTTATGAATAACCTGCTGTCATTGAAGTCCTAACCATACCAATTTGAGCTTAATAAATGAAATAATGAACTAAAAGCAAGATTCAAAGATAATATTCATCCAGTTATACAACACTGGTATTACTAAGATTTTTGTTAATTTAAATATATATAAAAAAAAAAATTAGTCAGGAATCTTTCAAGATCACTAAGTAATAAAAACAACAAAATAAACAAGTTATTTTTTCTTATATAAGCCGGCATTTTGGTCTAATTTTGCAACCCATTTTCAGGACCAGAGTATAATATAGACTTCTCGGCCATGGGAAGTGTGAAACCTAAATATTATCTTGCTTTACCATACCAGTCAACGATAATCTAATGCATTGAAGTTTAATGATTTTTTAATTTTAAATACTAGGGAGACACCCCTAGGTCCACTTAATGGTGGACCGACTCAAATTATACAACTTTTCATTCAATTTAATGCAGATAATCTTTTTCATTTGTTCTTTTTTTTTTTTAAGTATAACGAAATATTACACGGTGCTAAATTTGGTTTGGATTCTAGTTAAAATTAAAATTCTTAAAAAGTGATTAATTTTTTAAACATATTTAAAAAAAATTAAATTATGGGGAAAAAGTAAAAGAAATTAAAAGATAAGTCAATGTGAAAATTTTGATGAAATTTTTAATTATACTTTATAAAAATAAAACTTAATTTGTAATTGAAACCCTTTTCAAATAAATATTATTAGTTACTTTCAGTCCCTGGATTCAGTTGTGTAAATAATTCATCAGATCACCAACAATATACTACTGCATGTGTGTAAGGATATATAATATGTAATTAAATTATAAAATCAAATATTAATAAAATCTTTAAGCTAGGCTTCTTTCTTCTTAACATTTCTTTCATTAGCTAATTTTGCAATTTTCGCAACTAAGGGAGCAGTGGGGTAGCCAAGTGATTAAGGCACTGTGTTAATATCTCCTGGACACAGATTCGAATGTGGCTGTGACAAATAGTTGTTTATTCTGATACATTAGCCTTGAGTCAATCCTATGGATTTGGGAGCCTTCCTGGGCCACACAATCTCTATAAAGTGGGAACCCGTAGTTGAGAAAAAACTTAACAAATGAGCATGATCTTTAACAAACTACTTCCATGTACAACCGTCGTTCAAGAAACTTCTTCCTTAAAAAGTTCATAACGCCTGAAATCTTTTTGGGTGGTAGCAATGTAGGTTTTTAAATATATAATCTTTAATCACAAACAAACTATCCAATAATTTTATTATTTCACTAATCATAAACTTCATCCATCCGAAATTGACTTTTTCTTTTTTCTTGAGCATCAGAAAAAAAAAATTAATAAAAACAGTAATTTGAATTTTTTTTTTTTTTTTTATATTAAATTCACAATTTGGACCACTGTGTATACTTTGAAATATTCATAGTAAGGGAAAATATTAATCAAAAAATTTATCAATTATATATTGAAAGGACTGTAAATTATACATCCTACAAATATAAATGTTATTATTTTAAATATTATTTCAAAACAATAACTGAAAAAATAAACAAATAATAATTCAGCTGTACATTCAAAATATAGTATCGAAACATTTAACTCATTTCAGATCCAAAAATAGAGAAATAATATCTAATTTAATATAGTTTTTAAATTATTAGTCAAAGTTGTTTAAATATTTAATATTACATTAGACTGCTAATTACTACCGATTACTGAAATAATCAGTAAGAAATTCAAGTTTAGAGCAATAATAATTAGTAAGATTAAAATCTTTTCACTTTCTTGAGGCTGGTTGTTATTGTTTAAATAAAATAAATCTTACCCAATTTAAATTTCAAAACACTCTTTATTTTTTTAAAAGTCCAACGTTTAGGCCGTTCAGCCAACCTCAAGGACAATCTTAAATATAAATTTACAACCACATCAATAATTTAAAAACTTTTTTCAGGCTAGTCTGCCCAGGTCACCTTTCAGTCAAAATCACCTTATTACTTTTTCACCCTTCGCCTAAACATAAAAACTTTTAATTACAATAAATTGACACTATTATATTTTGTTACCACAATTTTATTTATATTTGATTGTACTTAAAAATTTTAATATAAAGGTGAAGAGAGACAAAATATGGTAATCTTGACTGAAATTGGTGACCTAGACAGAATAGCTTGCGAAAAGTTTTTAAATTATTGATGTTATTGTAAATTTATATTTAAAATTGTCCTTCAAAATGGCTGAATTAGCCGAAACATTGGACTTTTAAAAAAATAAAGAATGTTTTGAAAATTAATTTGGGTAAGATTTATTTTATTTAAACAATGAATAAGATGTTAGGGAATTTTAAAATGTGACAGTATAAAATGAAGTCAGAATACAAACTCATTAACTCTGTAATGAGAGATAAGAGAAACAAATGTGTGATAAACCATGTAAAACAGCACAGTTCTATATTTTATAAATATTAATGGATAAATTTTCAATATGGATAAATATTCAGTATGCATATATTGGAAATTTATCAATGAATATTTAAAAAATAAATATATATATATATATTTACCATGAAAT
Source organism: Halyomorpha halys (assembly GCF_000696795.3). Classification (NCBI taxonomy): domain Eukaryota; kingdom Metazoa; phylum Arthropoda; class Insecta; order Hemiptera; family Pentatomidae; genus Halyomorpha; species Halyomorpha halys. Next base: position 1,404,586 of record NW_027108467.1, read on the forward strand.
TTCTAAGTTATTATACATAGGATTAGAAGAGTTTTTAATTTTTTTATAATACAGATGCAGTTTATTGATTATTTACAACTCGAATTCCTTAGGGAAGAATATAATATATTTTAAAATCCATTCAGTAATGAATAAGTAAATAATATAGTTAAAATTTAAATTTCATTGGATGTAGACTGTTTTAATTTTTACTCATTATTCAGGTAACTACTCTAGGCTGTCTAGTAATTTTATTTTTATAAACGTATATTGGAAGCTATCAGTGTTCAGCACCATTTTCAATTGTTTTTAACAATTTAAGAATAAATTATTACACTACATTTATATTACAATATGCTACAAGTGCACATAAAGATCAAATTCTAAAAATAAAAACAGCCTTGACAAACATGTCAAAAACTTGCGATATGAAATATGATTTAGAAAATATCAAAATATTACATAAACAAAAATCTTGTACCAGGTGGAAGACATCGAAATCAATTTATAAAGCAATGAAAAACTCAAAACAAAAAGTAGACCATATACCAAAACGTTATTAACATATCACAGCAAATAACTAATAAACGCAGTAGTTCAAAAATAAATTGAAGTAATAATTTAATTGAAATATATTAATTAAGCAGGTTGAGCTAAGACATGTTGGGTTGGTGTTATGATTTTGGTGCTGATTTGTATGTCAGTAGAGCCTAAATATGCTGTATTCAGTCGATGAAATCTCTTCGTCCACAAGTAAGTTAAATGAAATAGTGAAGCAGAACATATATAAAAAAATCATGATGAACAAACAAGACTTTACAGACAATTCAATTTTAAATTTTTTTTAGTAAAAACAGACAAAGAATTAATATTGAAATAAATGATGTCCAATAAAATGGAGAGAAGAAAAATTAAAGGTATGATTGTATTATATTAATAATCGGTATGTATTCTTCATCATTATATTGATAATCAGCATGACAAATAAATATATAAATTAGTAATTAAATATTGTTGCATACCTAATTATTATTATTTAATTTATAAATTATTAGGTTATATAAATGATTTTTAATCATTTTTTATTTGTAAAATTACTAAAATGATTATTAAATTATGAACTTTACAGGTTAAGTCTATTTGTACGGGGGGTTGTCCCATAAACAAATAAATAAATTATTATTATTATTGCATACGTATATTATAATAATTTGTTCTATAATTGTCAGAAAGAGATGAATATGGCGCTGGACACTGATAGCTTCTCTTCTAATATAAAAATGATTACAGGACTATCTAATGTATTTAACCTAAATAATGAGTAGACATTTTAAATTTAACAATATGTTATGTAATTTTTTTTCAATTATCTTAGTCCTTATATCTGGCTCATGGTCACGGCTTAAAGTAAGAACAGCAAAATGATTTAAAAGATGACTTAAGGGATTTTATATAATTGTAACTCTAATGATAATTGTAATTTATATGATAGGATAAGGGGGTGTTCTGTCCAAAGCTGAAAATTTGTATGAACTGAGAAAATAAACAAAAAAATATTCAACTTGCAAACTATCGTGTTCCATTTATCATTTGTAGAATTGAAGAATTGTATAAATACCCTTGCTTTCCAGAGGGGGCAGCTTAGTCTCGTACATCGTCCAGATACGTTAGTTTGTGATTAGATCAGTTTCACACGCATGTACAGCTTGTGATAAGTTCAGTTCAGTTCGTTTAGCCCAATTAAAGGAAGTCATGGACCTGTGAAATTTGTACAGTTTGTTAGTAACAGTTTGTAGTAAAGTTGAGCCAGTGTGTCTTTAGTTCATTGAAAATAAATGAAGCATAATCTGAAAATAAGCTGTTAATCGAAATATGATATAACTTTTGCATCAAGTATAATCGTAACCATTATGTACTTTTATTTTTGTTTTTAAACAATGTTATAAATGCCTGAAATAACTAACAACATGAACAAATATATAAATAGTGTTGAAATAAATTTTTTAGTTTAGGTATTATTAAGAAAAGAAAGGCTATAGGAGTTAAAGGAGCAGTGGGAAAACCCTACCTCAACCCGAAGACTGAAGCCCAGGCTGCTGCAGGACATTTTGTTATAAATTCTATATTTATTAATTCATTATTCACACTACCTCTATTTTACTTTTTTTTTTTTCTCTTCTCTCGTCCCTTTTTCAAATTAACTTGTTTCTGTTTACCATTAGAGGGCAATTGTTTGTTTTGTTAAGTCTACAAATATCATTATTTTTTGTTATTAATTTTACTTTTCTCTTTTATTAAGAAGCATTATTCTTATCTATTTATTTTATCTTTTTTTTTCTTTTAATTATAACATTGTATATAGTTAGGGGTGTCTTTTGTACGAGACTATACCCCCCATCCCGTAATCAACTGTTAAAAAAAAATATAATCTAACGGTTATATCAACCATGTAAGGTCCACCAGGCCGATCTGGTGTAAAAAAAAAGGCTATAAGAGAAAAAGTAATATTTAAATTAAGAAAGAGGAAAGAGCAAGAAATAAAATACACATAAAAATCTAGTAAGAAAATATATGTATAAAATAAATTTTTTTACATTTATTTACTAACTGGATTTTCTCATTCATATTAATATTTCTTTACTCCTTTTGGGTTATATTATTTTATCTTTTATTTCTTTAATCCTGTTTTATTACTTACATTATGTTTTCTTTCCCACTTTTTCACAACTTTAATTTTAAATAATTTTCATTGTATATATATTGAATTATTAGGTTTTCATGTGTATTTTATTTTTTACTCTTTCCTAATTTGAATATTACTTTTCCTCATATAGTCTTTATTTCCTAATAATATATAGACTATACATTTTCTTACAATGCTATTTATTTATCTATATAGTTAGTTATTTTCTAATCATTCTGTAATGCCTTTTATCCATTATGGCTGATATCTTGTTTTTTTTCTTAGCCCTGATGAAGGCTTGAAATTCTGTCCGAAACATTGGCACTAAACTAATAAATAAGTTTTTACTTATTCGTATTCTTCACTGACCAAACATCCACCCATCTTCTCATCATTTATAGCATAATAACTATAATAAAATATAACGGCGATAAAAACAAGGAATACATAAATTTTTAAATCTATTTCAAAACATTGTTCAAATTTATTCGAATAATGTAATAGATAAAAATTCATTATAACATAAAGAACAATTTCCACAAATTCTCTAGGATAAAGCATCAATAACAGAATATGACAAAAATATTAACCTCAAAATAAGATTTTGTTTGATGACTTTTACATTCTAATTACTTTAGAAAAAAAAAATAATGTCAATAAAATATAAATATTATATTGAATTGCTTCCAACTGCATAATGAAAATGTGTTGTAACAGTAAAATTTATATTTACTATTTATAGATAATTCAGAATCAATAAAATTATATGATTAAAAATGATTGTAACAATAAATTTATATAAAGTGTTAATGAAGCATGCATACTTATCTTTTCAAACTGTATAAAACGTACCCATTTCACAATTTTTTTTACAAATTTTCTCAAAAAATTACCTTCCTAGTTTTATAACCTAGCTGCCCAACAGCATAAATTAGAACACTATTAAATGCTGAGCACACATATTCTTATTTCTTGCTTCATTCCCTATTTTTTTTTATGCAGTCCAGTGTCATTATGTGCTGGAGGCACATAGTAGATACAATGTTGAATTAAAATTGATTTTTGTGATATAAACTTTTTTTTTCTCTTTAAACAATAATAGTAGAAACATCTTTTATAATACAACCTAAAACTCTTTTTAAAAAGATCCTTAACGATGAGAAGACTGTTGACCATGGATAATAAAAAGGGTGTTTCAGGGTTAAGTAGTCAAACTGAAAATATGAATTGAGGACTTGAAGGTATGTCCACAAACACTTTGATTAGGAGATATTCACACAGATTTTCATTGTTTTGAATTATTTACGTTATATGAAATAAATAAAACCTATGTATTCGTTCTAACTACTTTATTAATTAAATGTAAACATTAAGATTCATATTAAATGTTGTTCAAAATGAAGGTATGCCCGCAAACGCTTTTTTTAGGAGATGAATTAGAAAGAATACCAATATGCCCTTTTATCATTTACTGTATAAAAACTATTGGCAGCATAACGATTAATACTATTTAGAATTAGCATTGGGAACTGACAATAACATTTACATATCAGTTTTTAAGAGGCTTTCGCAGAGTTCTCATTATTATGCCTTCAATTTATACTAATGGTGAATATGCCGATATGGTGTTTGGGTACGGATTTTTTTGCTTGGGGTGACATTAAACACAAAAATCTATGCAAAACCGATTAATGAACTTAATTCCTTATGAAGAAGGATAATTGAATCTTGTGAAACAATAACACAGATCCAGTGCCGTTCTGCCACTGCTGCTGTTGAAGAAAGATGCCGAGCCTGTGTTAATGCTCAAGGAAATCACTTTGAACAACATTTAATTTGAATTTAATGTTTACGTTTAATCAATAAAGTAGTTGGAACAAATAAATAAGTTTTATTTATTTCATATAACCTAAATAATTCACATAACAATGAAAATCTTCAGGTGTGAATATCTCCTAAACAAAGTGTTTGCAGACATACCTTCAGAGGAAACTTTTTTCTTGTTTTGAGGTCCTCAATTCATATTTTCAGTTTGACTACTTAACCCTGAAACACCCTGCATATGAGAAGATGGTTGGAGGTGCAGTCAGTGAAGAACACAAATAAATAAAAAACTTATTTATAAATGCCAACGCTTTGGCCAGAATTTCAAGCCTTTACCAGGGCTAAGAACAAAAAACAAGATAACAACCAATAAATAAAAGGATAAATAGGATGATTGGAAAATAACTAACATTATTGATGCATAAATAGCGTTAACAGACATGAATATTTTAGCATTATAAAAAGATAAAGGCTGTATGAGAAGAGTAATATTAAAAATTAACTAAGAGGAAAGAACAATTAATAAAATAATTAAATATATATGAAAATCTAGTTAGTAAATATATATACAAAATGAAAATTATTAAAAATAAAGTAATGAAAAAAGTGGGAAATAAAACGTATATATATATGTAGGTAATTAAATATGTAAGTAAAATAACAGGATTAAGGAAAATAAAAATATAAAGTTATATAATGCAAAATAAATGAAGAATATGAATATTTTAATTTAATAATAATAATAATAATAATTTAAAATTAAAGTTATGGGAAAAAATAATAAAGAAAACATATGTAATTAATGAAATATTAGTGTAAGTAAAATACTAGAAGACCAAAGAAACAAAATTCTTTTGTCTTACTTAACTTTATATTTTGTTTCTTTGTTCTAATATTTTACCTACATATTTCATTAATTGGATATGTTTTGTTACTATTTTTTTCCATAACTTAAATTTTAAATTATTATTATTTTATTGTTGTTAGCACTGATGAAGGCTAGAAATTCTTGCCAAAATAAGTTTTTACCAATTTGTGTTCTTCACTGACCATTTTCTCATATAAAAAGATCCTTTAATGGCGATAATTTCATCATTGCCACCATATAGATTAAAATTTATTCCATGATTACTTTGTACAAATTACAGTATGAAATATATTCTTCACATTTTTTATCATTCAGTATTAAATTTAATTTTTTTTTAATTTACTAATAAAATAAATAAATAAAACTTATGATCATTTTAATTTATTTATGTAAAAGTTTTGACTTCATAAATATTAAAATTTATAATAATTATTATATTGCTTCGGAATACACCCTTATACCATCATTTTTCTTTATTACTATAACTATGTGTTACATTTTAATAAAAAATAAACTGAAAGAAAAAAAAAAACAACAGTTTTGAAATAAAATACAGATCATTATTGATAAATTTTACAACAATATATGTTTACTTCTCTTATGTTAATATAAACGAGTCATTGTTATTATAGTTTCATATTTCAGTTTTAAAAGGGTTTAAAGAGATGGGGCAAGATTTAAAGAAATTATGAATCAATTTGTAAATGTATTCTATACGGAGTCCTGAACACATTTTATTTATTCTCGTGTAATATGAATAGTAATATACAATTCTAAGATATTTGTTATGTATGCTAGTAGTATTTGTAAATTGATGAAGCTCCATATGGAACAGGCATATAGGTCCAGTATTCATTTGTAGAATATCTATTTAGTTTTTTGATTTTTTATTAAAATATGGGAATATTGTTCTTGTATTTTATGATTTTAAAATTAATATGCTGGTTGAATAACAGTTATGGTCTTCCTCTATGGACTCCTACGTATTTTACAGATTAGGCTTTTGATTCGAAGATGGCAAACAAAACAAAAGCGTATCTTATTTTACCAGTAAATGTAAAAATTGTTTTGGGAACGGTTTCCTACAAAGGCACCTATTGCGTCAATCCCCATCAAATGGTTCTTTTGTTAGTTCTAGTTGAGACAAAAGCCCAATTCCTCTACTTCTGCGTGTTTTATTCTTCTTACTAATATTACATTGATTGTACAACTGTCGTATATGTGTGTTCATTCTTCTGAAATAATAAAGAGGTCCAATCTTAGCTGCTATCTGTCCAACGCCAATGTGACAATAGCAAATATGAATTTTTTTGATTCTTTGCATCCCAAAATCTTTTGAAATAAAAATTCCTTGTCTATTTTTAAGTCTTATGTAAATGAGATTTCCTCTTTTAAGCGTATTTTTTGTAGAACCGAGCTCTTTTTCATCCTGAAATTGATCTTGAATTATGTTTTCCATGGACACCAAGTTCAGAACCTGAAGGACATCATCATTGTTTTCAAAATCTTCGAATAAAAGATTTATCGAGAGAGCATCTGGTTAATTTCTACAGTTAACACATGGTGTTATCAAAATAACCTTCAGATACGGTTTTCAATTAGTTATTGTACTAGTGTTTCATTATATTAAAGACTATAAAAACTGATTTTGTTTTGTAGAAGCAAAAGAAGTTTATAGTCTTGAAGTTTAGTTAACACTAAGCAAGAAGTTTTTATCTGGAATCTATTGCACAATATATGTTTTCCAAACAATTTTTTAAAGGCTGGATTATTTATTTTGTGGATGGAAATATTCGCATTAACCAAGCCCTGGCAATAATCAATATATAAAAATGGCATACTTGAATTTGCACAAAATATCAAATATTTGTATTAAATATATAATACAAAATTCTTATTATATATATATATCAAAGATATGTGTTTTAAAATAGAATTTTCACTTTATTTTCTGTTTGTTGTTTCTAATTAGAAAACATTTAATGAAATCAAAAGTTCCAAGTGAAAATGGATATATGAACTAAATCATGTATTAAAAAAAAAATGTTTAAACTGTGATATATCTAAAAATATGTAAAATAAAATATGAAATATCGACAAAAATATGAAAAAAAAATGGTGAAATATATAAAATTAAATCGGTGGAAAAAATTTTAAATTCCATGGAATATTTCTAAGAAGCATAAACAAATATTCAGAAGTTGTGGAAAAAAATATATAAATATTTTTATCCTATTAATAATATATGATCATAAAATGGAAATAACAGTTTGATAAATGTGGCTTCCATCAAAGCTATCATAGCATTATCACATTTCCTAAAGATCTATAAGGTCTGAGGTCATAACCACAAAATATATTTATGAAAATACAATAATATAAAAAAAATTATGATTACAAAAATATTTCAACATATAACCAATATTATAAGTACTAACTAAAATAAACATAAAATTTGTATACTGAGTAAACTAAATTTTTTTAAATAAATAGACCCAAATGGAAATTACAATAATTGTATTGTAAATTTTAGCTCCAATTAAAAAATAAAAAAATGCAAGCAAGTTCCTTTTTAAAAATGAATTTAAAATTTATTACAGAACAGAGAATTATATTATAAATTATATATTTATTATTGAACGTAAATAAAAAGTATGTGATAATGTTTAAATATAACACACATTTGATGTTCATTTTGTTTCTAACAACATTCTTCATCATTATCTCCCTCTCTTCATCATTATGTCTAACATAAGAATACTATCATACTTTACAAACAATTTAAAAAAAATAGTAATTATATTTTTTTTTGGATATATTAGTATTCTCTAAAAATTTAATTAAATCAAAAACAGAAAATACTGACATCACTAGTTCAATTAATAAATAGGTTCCCTTAAATATCTGGTTTATAACTATAACATTACTCATTAATTAAAAATTGTATATAAGGACTAATTATAAAATTTATATCAATACCGATACATTTTTAGAATTAAAACAAATTAAAAAATTGTAAAGAATGAATTCGTCATAACCTCTTTCTCTAAACTCCATTTTCATAATTCTTCAAAACACAAAAATGTAAATAATTTATATTTTAAAATTCTACAAACTAATACTTTGAATGGGAAATAAGAAAAGTCAATTATTCAAACTGATTAGAATGCAGCATGTTTCATAGGACGAAACGATGTTTAGCATTACTTGACTTGTTCCTTGATAATATGTTTTCAAATCTTTCTAAATGGCAACAAAGGAACATTCTTGAAACATAGTCATTCAGCTCTAAAGCATCATTTTTAAGTTAAGACAATTCTTGTTTTCAATATAACAACTGTCATTACACTACAACTGTTTGGAGAAATAAGACAAAAAACAACTACCTCCAGAATATCCATATAAATAAACCAGTTCATGAACTGTCATATTTTTATTTTTGCCTTTAGGCAATATTTATATTTATTTTCTAATGTTTAGATTGATTATTTAATATCATTGATAAAATAATTGCATCTGACAAGCTTTTATTATTTCATAAGTAATATA
>NW_027108467.1:1413713-1421058 GCF_000696795.3 Halyomorpha halys
TAATGCAAAAAGAAAATGGATATATATGGAATATTAAGAATATGGATATTAAGTTAATAGCTTTATTACTAATAATTTCAGAAATATTTGAATTATAGGGAAGAAAACATCATTTATTTATATAAGAAATGTAATTTTTTATATAAACAAAAACAATTTAAAAGATAAAATATTAACATAAATTATACAATATAAAATTTTCATAAATGTCATAAAATACTTGATTGTATTGGATCATTGTATTTCAATGAAAGTTCACTATATGTTGAGATGAATTCTTTGTGATGGTTTTCCATGATTATTTTCAACTTCTCCACATGAATTAGCCTTCGATAGCTTTTTTATATTTTTGTTCAATTAAAAATATTATTTTAAAAGAGTCCACCGTTTATTTCTATTGTCTTAATTATCATATTTGACTTTTAGAAATTTTAATAATTAATAAAAAAACACTTCCACAAATATTTAAATTAAAACAATTTTCTTCAGCCTGATTACTAAAAGTCTTGTCTAGGTGAATTCTTGTGAAGTGAATTCTTAGAAGCAACTGCCAAGGATGTACATCTTACATAACTGACTGGATCTGCTCTTCCAGTGCCTGGCACCAGCAAAAATTAGAAAACTAATTAAGTTGTTTTTTCTTTTTAATTGTCACATCGCTATCTATTTATGATTAGAACTAATTTTAATTAGTTTTTAATCTTTAAAACTTAATCCACTTTATATAGGTAAAATAACATGTTTAACAAGTTCTTATTGCTGGCAGTATGTATCCTAAATTACAAGTACATGTCAAATAGTTTTTGTTTTATCTAGACTGCATTGTTAATAGTCTTTTAAAAAAAATTAAAATATTTAAATTGGTAACTTAAAATAAAAAAAATATTCATTTCATATACAAATGATTAAATGTTATTTATCAACATAATAGTTTAACACGCTATTTAAAATTTCTACTAATCCTATATTTCAAAGGAATTATTTATAAATCATAAATAATCTTTAAATTAGACATTTGAAATAAATTATAACTTTTTACATATAAAACATACACACTTTCTTTTATGCTAAAAAAAAATAATTTTTTCTTCAAGCTATTAATGTTAATCAAATTTTTCTTATATTTTTCATATCACATTTGATTTTTTAATTTCATATGTCACTCTTCTGTTCATGGTAACAGTTAACACTTTTTCATTTTATTTGACAAGAGACATAAAATATCACAACAGTACATTTGTGTGACAATGTGTGAACTTCAATTAAATACTGAGATTCAAAATAAAATAAGATTATTCTTTAAAAACATTTTATGATCATCATGTCCAATATTTTCATCATTGATATTTTGTAGAACCTTTAAAACCTTCATTCATAAAATGACCTATCAGTATTAAAGAAAATGGGTCATAAGTCAGATGAATAATTAACTGTCAGATCTAGAAAAAATTGTTGTAACTTCATACCCATTTATATTTTTATTAATGTTTTGACATAAGAATAAGGAATGCAAAAAAATGTTATCAAAAGAAACAAATAATCTTTTAATTAACATTATTATTATTAAAATACAAATATCTTTAGATCCTTATCTCTCAAATTTGTTTATTTTTCTCCCGCGTTTTGACCCTCAGGCTATTATCAAGGAGACACCAAGCAATATATTTGACCAAGTTATCAAAGATTATTTCTTCCTATTGCATGAATCAATTATAAATATTTATAATCTTATTGCATTAATATTACATTACTAACAATTTTCTTATTTACATATTACACACTGTTACACAATTATCACAATGTTATAACAGTATGTGGTAACAGTGCATAGAATAAAATATTGTAATGAAGAGAAGATGGATGGGGGTGCCATCAGCAAAAAAAAAAATTTAATTAAACCAATTTTCTTTGGCCAAATTAATCATCATTTGTCTGTGTGAATTCTTAGAAGCAACTGCAATCTAGGTAGATCTCCTTGATATTAATTCTGAGAAGTAACTGACAAGATCTGCTTTTCCAGTGCCTGGCACTGGCAAAAAATATAAAACAATTTAAAGTCTTTTTAATTGTCACTTTGATGTCTATAATTAAAAATAACATTTTATTAGTTTTTAAAAACTTAATCCACTTTATATAAATAAAATAACATGTTTTACAAGTTCTTATTGCTGGTATATATCCTAAATTACAAGTACATGTTTTATCTAGACTGCATTGTTAAAAGTCTCTAAACAAAAATTATCTTAATATTTAAACATTTAAATTATTAACTTAAAATTAAAAAAATATTAATTTCACCTAAAAATTATTAAATGTTATTTATCAATTTAATCAAAATTAGAATCCTCAGACCATTATCAAGGAGACACCTTACAATATATTTGTCCAAGTTATTAAAAATTTGTTCTTCCAATTGGCCTAGTCAATTATAAATCTTTATAATCTTATTGCATTAATATCAAATTAAAAACAATTTTCTTAGTTACATACTACACACTGTTACATAATTATCACAACGCTAAAGAGTAACAATGTGAAGTACTTAAATAAAAATATTGTAATGAGAAGTTGGACGGGGGTGTGATCAGAAAAAACAAAAAACAAAAAGAGACAACAACAATCACTCAGAGAAACATAAAAATAAAAGAAAATAATAAATAAACAAATTTGTAAATATACATAACAATGAATTAAATAGAAAGTAGTTGATTAATAACAATAAATAGAAATTTTCTACTTAATTCATTGTTATGTATATTTCCACATTTGTTGTTTATTATTTTCCTTAATTTTTATGTTTCTTTGAGTGATGGTTGATATCTCTTTTTTGTTTGTTCAGCTTTAATGAAGGTCTGAGATTCAGGTTGAAATGTCACCACAAATAAATAAGTTTTTGTTTATTTGTGTATTTTTTGCTAATCACACCCCTGTCCATCTTCATCTCATATTAATCTATGTTCAACTATAAATACCTCATTAAAAATATAGTTAATAATTTAACATTAATGTAATAAGATAAGAAAGTAATAGTCATTTACTTGGGCAATTAGCATGCAATAGGAAGAAGACATTTTTAGTAACTTGGACAAATATATTGTTAGGTGTCTCTTTGATAATGGTCAGAGGGCTGAAACGTAAGAGAAAAATAAACAAAGTTGAGAGATAAGGATTAAAAGATATTTCTGTTTATTTAAAGTTACCCAATCTCAAACAAATAATAAATATATAATATACTAATAAACTAATTATTATTTACTAATCATTAAGGTAGTTCAGAAACAAAGAAATTTTTACATCTAAAACTTATCTATAACTCAATATTTTAAATATAAATTATGTTTACAAGAAGGGAATGCAATATAAAAAGGCATGAGGGGTGTTTGATAAAATTTGGTATCCATGTATCATATCTGTCAACTAGAGATTACTTTCAGTACTTGATTACTAGCATAATAATTACCAGATTAGCAATACTAAATTACTATATTACTGTATCGATAAATAGGTCACTTGTTCAGAAAGAATTGCTGATGTTTCTTATTGGCTAACGAAATAAACCAGAAGATAAATCAACTCCTACACTAATACTTCTTGTTGTGTAGAGACAGATGTGAAGAGATCAGCGGATGTGTGGAGTAGCCAATATATATATAAATATTATTAAATATCCTATGCACGGAATTTTAAAAAAAAACCCTTGGATTTTTGAAATCAATTTGATTATAATCTCAACAAAAACTGTAGCTCCAAATTTAGGAATAGAATTGAATTTCCAGGAAAATTTTTACTAACATTTATTTACTAATGCCTAATAAAATAACCACACACATTAAATAAAAAAGAAAAAAAAAAAGACTGAAATATTTCACAACAAAGGATAAATTTTTCTAAAACACGTAACACTAATCAGCATAAGCAAGAAGAAAAAACAAAACATGACAACAATGGCCAAGATGAAACGATAACTGAATTTCACTTAAAAATAATAATTCACACATAAACATTGCCCAGATCAACAACACAAACTCCCAAATAGAAATAAATTTCATAAAACATCTGTGGAGGTCATGTCAAACCTGTCAAAATCAATAATTTTTATGAGAAATACTCAAAATTCATTATTCCTGAAATACTATAAATAAGATTACTTCCTTACTAATGCAGTAAATAAGTACTTTCTAATATATATTATATAAAACTGAAATTAAATTCAATCAGTTCAGCAATTTATATTATCAGCATAGTTGATATACTTTATATTTAGCAAGTTCTTCATGACTACCACAGATATAAAAGTTTTAAATTAAATATTTACACATTTAATATGTTACACAATCAGCATCCAGTAGGAACAAATTAAACCATTCACACATATCAGACCAAGTGATTACATCCCACAATGCAAATTGTATGAGCAGCAGTCGAACTACATTACATTTTAATAAAAACAACGTAATAAAAATCCAGAAAATATTTGTTAAGCACATAGCATAAGAGGAAATAGTTGTGAAGTTTTAATACTACATTCTTTATTTTATCCCAGCCTCAATTGCATTAGTAAAACTATTAATAAATGTTAACTAAAACGATAGTGATTATTGTTATATTACCTACATCATGTTAATCTAACATATTCCCAAAAAATGTACCAAAGTGAGGTAGGTCAAATCAATTCCAAATAGGCCGATTAAGTTCAAAGGATTAGAGATAAAGCATTCAAAACAAATATATTTTCCAGCATAACGTTTAAATATATTACATGCTATAAAATACTTTAATACCTGACATTAATGATGAGAATAATGAAATTATTCAATTACCTTAGCATAACCTTGCCAAAGATGTCTCAGCTCTGAGTAGTATTCCATTCTTGCTGAACTTCTTTCTAATTATATTCATATTTGTTATTTAAATGATCTGGTTATATTTAAAATACCAACACAATACCAAAAGTTAAAAAACATTAATTTAGATTTGAGGTCATGGAGAGCCATTTAAATTGAATCTAAACAATAACACTTGTATTGACTTAATCTATAAATGTTGATAAAATTGGTGATTGATGATGAGATAACTGATGAATATTCGTACTCACCATTTTGTCCGAGTGATAGTCCTTACGTAAGATATACACAAACTATCAAAATTCAACAAATCATCTACTGACAGCTGGTTACATGGGTCTTGCCAAAGTAAAACTGCATTGCAATTTTTCTATATTTTAAGTCCATATTTAAATCTGAAGTCATACGTATGAAATGTTCTTTCTTACTATTCAGTGAATAATTTTAAATAAAATTAAAACCAAATTTTATTTTATTTAGTGGAACAGGAATATTATGAGCCCCATTATTAAAAGAGATGGGGGGGAGAAGGAAGAAGATAAGGAGTCTATAATTTCACCAATGAAAATATATTTTTCTGGATGAAATCTAATGAATTGTTTTAAGCACATAGTTTAAAGGTACTAGTTAACAAAACAAGCTTCGGCTACGGGAACTTCATGGCTCACTTATACAGAACGCTATATTGGATCTACACGTTTGCAACTTGCCACAAATCCAAGACTTGTGCCTATGCTTGATAGCACAAAGGCTATAACATACGATTTAATCCATTTTTACTACAAAAAGGAACTAAATAAAGATAAGCGAAATGAGAATGAAACGTAAACATCAGCAATGTAGGTTGTAGATGACTAACATTCATATAAATAGGTGTTAAGTTTTGCCGATATAGAAGGAATTGCAACATGGAGTTGAACAAGGTATCCGGTAAACTACATTGGAACGGTGTAAGAAAGGAATAGGGTCTTTCAATTTGGAAAAATATTGTGTTAATTATTAATGTTGCTAAGAACCTTATCCACCGATCCTTTCCTCTTTCTGACCCTCAATACCACCAGACCAACGTACTACGTATTAAACTGATCCTATTCAACAACAATTTCCCTACTTGATTCATTCATATAAATAGTACTACATAACCTATGAATTCAAGCTTCGTTCTAGAATTTTTATCGGAAACTTTTTAATTTAATTACCTAGACATATAATGTCTTCATAAAAATAAATTCATGCTATGTTACATCAGAAATAAACTGCTAAAGTTGGTTAACAAGGTTTGAAACAATGTAGTTATACCGAATCAATAGAATTTTAAAATATTGGAAGATCGTTGATTGACCGTGAGTATCAATGAATGGAATATACAACCATAAACAAGAGTTGATTATTAACTCTAAAGGTTGGGGAAATTCGTGAATTAATTAAAACACGGAGGAAACAAATATTCATATAATTCTAAAGTAATGTAAACTGAAAACAAACGTATGGATACATCACAAGCGGCCTTTGATTTGTACCCAAAAACCGACACTCAACGGGTCGGCTGCAAATTCAGGGCAACTTATACCAGCCACTCCAAATGAATCATCCACACGTTAGCGCATGCCCGAATTTGCCATTGTTTGGCAAACATATAGAGCCACCTTCACAAGTTAGTAAACTTCAGTTGATAAGTATCCGTTGGAGGGTTTTAATTTGAGCGATCGAAATTTATCCGTTGTGATCTAATTAAAGCATTAATTAAGTAAGTGCAATTTTGTATAGAGCTTGTTTTTTACTCTAGTACCAGTTTAAATACTATTGTACCTATCAGGACCAGTGGTAATTACTTCAGGGATAAACTGCCAGAAAAAGTGATTCCAAAAAGAAAGGCCGTACTTAGAAATATAGGAGGTGTTATGAGGAGTAGGGGCAAATAACCAACTGCCTTCCGTATTAGTGAAGATTATCCTGAGCTCCAAGGGCGTGGCTAACTCCTCACCATTTTTACTTTACTTTGAAGGAGAGATATGAAACCCTCGGGTTAGCACTGATAAAGCAGTTTGCGGTTTGCTCGTAGAGCACACCACTGTCAGCCTCTGTTACAGCTTCCTTACCATTTTCACCTTCCTTTTTTTATTTCCATATCATCTATTCTGAAACTTACTTTTTCTATATATTTCGATTGGGTATGTAATTACCTAAATTTCAAGGTTGATGACTTGTCATTTGAGAATAAAATCTATGGGACGAACCGTTGTTAAATTACAGTATCAAGAGAACTGGATTAGAAAGCGAAAATACTTAATCAAATTTATACTAAATCAATTTTAAACTAATCTCCAGCATTGAGCTAATTTATTTGAGTGAGGTTTCTGAGTTCGCCGACCGTGGTACATAAAGTAAAAGTATGAAATGATTTAACATGACTTAATATATTGCTGCTCACAATTCTATACTTTTAACATTTAGCATGGTAAAACATTTTACATTTAACACAACATTATGAATACCCCTAA
>NW_027108467.1:1421213-1426436 GCF_000696795.3 Halyomorpha halys
CTGTTATATTTAATTTTACATATGAGCTATCCATTCAAGGAGCTATTTTGAGTCCGGAGGTGAGCATCTTTATTGGGTTCCGTACATCTCTTTATATACATGCGATCAGCTGATCTCCTCAGTCAGCTGTTTATTCGATGTCAGCTGACTGAGGCTGTAACTTATATATAAAGAGGTAGACTCATACTTCAACTAATTATGTTTACTAACATAAAATAACAGGAGAAAGAAAAACGCCAGAAAGACTACGATTATTTTCCAACTCAACTTTTCAGCCACCAATCCGAAAGTGAACTTTTCCTCGGTACCAAAGCAGATGGGACAGTACTGCTCCCTTATCGCCTTGTCAGCGCTCACCTACGCACTAGGAAATCTAGAAGATGAAATCCAAAGCCCTTCGAGTACTACTTAATAATTTAGGTCATTCTACGTCAACTCAAAACAGCTTTAAACCATATCATCTGAAATTTTCTTCAATTTCGTACAGCTTTTTTTGTGTGGGTATCCTAGCATTTTTTAGCTTATGCTGAAAAGAAAGAATTTGACACTCTATTAGTAACAAGTGATAATGCATGACACAAAAAAAAAGGTTGAGAACTACTACCCTATCACACTCTCTCCAGTCCACACTTATGCTACCTACCTGGTTAATAAGAGTTTATTTATTTTAATAGGGAGCAATAAACTCCCTGTTAAGTAAAAAAGAGAATTTTATAGACTTCATAATTATATCGAAAATTGTTCTCTAAAAGTAAAATGATGTTAGTCAATTTTTATTATTTTTTTACAAAATAACTTAGGAACCGTTGAGCAAAACGTATCATTTTTTCAGGTCATGCTCGGGATAGTGAAGATTTATTATCACTTGATTAACAACCCGATGAGCTTGTATCCTCATTCAAAAAAATAGTCAGCATCAATTTCTTGGTTTTTGTTCTTTGTAATTTGAGAAACACGAGAATTTTCAGATGAGCTTTTGTCTGCATGGTTAGAGTTAGATTCAGATTCTGTGTGGTGTATGTTTGAAGATATTTGATTAGGTTGAACCTCATCACTTGAATAGGTAATATCAGGTCTACATTCATCATCGGGTCTCGGTAAGCTGGACGTTTCTGCTGATTCGGTGAAACTAGTTTGGTTTGTAATGATTGTTCTCTTCCATCGCTCCTTACTAAATAAATCATTATTTTTCTCTTCGCCACAAGTAAAACATGGAGCGATTACATCTTCTTTTAACCATTCGGAAATACCATGTTCAACTGAACTAGTAGGTCTCATGTTGTCAACTGTGCCTTTTTGATATAACTGCGAGTTGCTTAAACCTTCATTGGATTCCCTATACTGCGGAGCTATGCCAGTACCTGGCGATCTATAATAAACACTATTAGTGAGGTTACTCTGATCACTACACTTTATCAATATACATGAAACGTCTGAATCTTGTTGCAAGTCAATTGTCCTTATGTATTTGTTTTCTTTACAATTTGTCGAAGAACATTCTTCATTGGAGTCTTCTAGACCCTCCAGCTTCTTATTACTGCAAATAAATATAGTTTTAGGACTCTTTCTCTCTTCCTTATCCTCTTCATTTCCTTCAAATGATGACGTGGAGTTATCCCATATCGTATTAGAAGTCCTGGGTATAGAGAGATCAGCATACGCAGAAGATTTTGCTAAAACAGATAAATCCATCAATGATTCTGTGTCACCGTATTCTACAACCCTGACAGCGTTAGTGCTGCTATCTTCCTTCATAGCTGACATTAAGTCTTCCATAGCATGCTCTTCTAATGAACAATATTCCCTTTCAGATACCCTATCGATAATTATGTCAACTATCTCCCTCACTATTGTTTCGGCTAAAAATGACCTGCCTGTGACAATGGGTGGTTCAACAACACATTCATTGGCATCATGTACTTGTTCTGAAATCAAACTTACTACACCTGAGGATTCAACGGACGCATTTTCTGCAAAAACATCGCTCGTGCTTCTTTCGAAATGAAAAATGTCATCAGCTTTAATTTTTTTATAATTGACAACACTACTTTCATTTGTCTTATTTGATTCAGGAACATTTTTATCGCAATCATTATCTGTGATTTGGGTACTATTGAAGTAAACCAGGTTATTAGTATTTTGCTTGTGGTTGGAAACAAGTAATTCACCCTGATTTTCACTATTATATGATGGTGTTAAACTAGGTTGTATTGTTGATGATAAAAATGTTTCACCAGAATTATTTTTTAAACTCATATCTTCAATTACAGTTCCACTGGTTTGACAGCAGGATGTAGAAATTTGTTTTTTATCATAACAGCTTTCAGCTGTTTTAGTCCCTAAACAGTTGATCTCCATCGCGTATAACGATGGATCGAAACTGAAATCGACTTGGCTGTCTTTATCATGTGTTTCTAGTGAGCTAAATTCTCGAATAAACTCGAAATCTTTCTTCAGAGCAGCTTCGACTGATTCCAAAGCAGCCTCATCCTCTTCATTTAAGAATGGTTCACTTACATCTGGAAGATTATCCGCATCAGGGCATTTCTTCACTTTCAAAAAAACGTCTTTTGTACAATCTGCCTTTTCGAGGGCTCTAAGCCACCGACTGAACCTGAGCCTCCTACCATCCAGAATAACATACCAAGGTTTCATAATTTTTCTTGGATCTTTGTTTCTCTCAACAACAAGCGATGTCATTCGCACTCTGTACGAATCACCATCTTTAATACACTCTGATATTATATTTTCACCAAAAGATGTCATTCTGATGAATGATTTCATAGCACCTACAAGCTCAGTGCTTTTTCTAAAACCTAAATCACACCCAAATGTATATGAAGCAGGTTCCCCTACTTCCGTTCTCTTTGGAAATGATGTTCCTTTGAAGATTTTCACAGCTTCTCCAAGAAATTTATCTTCAGTATATGCACGGAATACTACTTTTAATTCTTCTCTCGATTTATCCATGGCAAAAAGAACGGATTTGCCTGACGCAAACATAACCCTACCGCTGCCAGTTCCTCTACCATAGAGAGTTTGTATTCCTCCATCATTGCCTATGACCATCTTAATTTCTTGGCCTTTGGGAAATCTGTCAAAGTAGCCATTCTGAATGTGATATTCCAAGTGATAAAGCAACGGCTTCATTCCCTACAAATTTTTAGTACCAAAACGAAAAAAAAATAAACCATAACCACTGGATTCAACATATGACTTTTACTTATTTATTATTGCAGCAATGAGTCAAGTTGATTTATTTTATATGTTTTAAATTATTTCTGTTTTTAATTTTTTTTTTAGTTCTTGTATAAATAACAAAATGGGTTTCTAGAATACCAATTCATAGCATTTGTTGGTTAGATATTTATAATTTCATATTATCTTGATGTTTTATTGAGTCCATACATGTTCCTAGTTTTTCTTTCTAGCCACAGAACACTGTGCCATGTCATTTTCTTCCAACACAGTGATTCCTATGCGTCACTTTATATGTTAAGTAAATAGGTAGGTAGGTCCAACAATTATTTTTCCTTGTTTGTTTCTTTTTTTTTTAACTTGAGCTCTTAGTTCATAGAATATTAATAACAATCAATAAATTGACTGTCCACCTAAGAAAGAATAGCATGTCAAGTATAGTGTATATATTTCATTATTAAATCTTATATTAAAACATTGAAAAAATTAGACTAAAATGGATTAAAGAAAGTTTAAATTTTTCAAACACCTGCGCAAGTAACTTTCAAGGGTATTTTTTTTGTATTTCTACGTGCACTTACAATACAAGTAGGGACTTGGCCTCATCGTTGAGCCACCACCATTCGTCTGTCCTGTACCTCCGCCTTCCATTTCCTGATTAAGAAGGCTGAGAGTGTTAGCTGATACCATCGGTCCACCTCAGAATGGGGTCTTTTAGCTTTCTAAAGGTTTCATTTATAACTTTCTCATATACCTTTTCCTCGGGAGCTCTTCTCCATTCATTCTCAACACTAGTGTAATATAAGGCTTTACTAAGCAAGAATTATATACACTTTAAATAAGGTAATAGTAATAATAGAGGTTATTATATGTAATTATGAAATTTCGACTAATCAGCTGGAGTTTATCACCACATTCTACCCTTTTCATTTAATCCTGCAGTCTTGGAGATACTGTTTTCCCGATACATCCACTTCGTCTAAGTCGGAAGCTTGGGATTAAAGTTACACTTTGGGTGCTATATGGTTTAATTAAGGAAGTTGATCAGCATCAGGTTCTCAAGCGGGAGCCAAGTGTAGAAACCGTTGCCAAAGTGGATGTGTATAATAGGTACCAATTAAGGAAGTGAGGTATTCTACATAAAAAGGTCTCGACAATTCATATTAGTTAGCTAGATAAAAGATGGTAGCTTTCTGTGGATCAGAAGATTCTATTGTAATCTTTATTTAATCAAAATATACAACGGGAATATTACAACATATGACATTTTTATTACATTAGTACCATTAAAGTATTTACAAGAAATAGTACATATAATAATGTACAGTTTTTGCCTCATGACTGTAATAGTTCTCGTGCAAGCTGGTAGGTTGCGTCATGTCGGCCCATAGTGGTTCGAGGGGCTCTAGAGAGGTGATCAGTAATATTAACGGTGTCGCCACACTGTCAAATCTCATCCATCAGGGGCCTGTTTCATAATGAAAGCCGATATTATGAGTGCATAAATACAAGTACGCAAAATATAAAGTACAAGCACTAATGCCCTTTGTTTTGTCGGGGTTGTGTCGGTCTTAGGCGATTTCTCCAGCCTGATGTCTCTTAACAGAAGGCCCACGACAAGGCGTATTCATTTAGGGTTAAGAAAGGAAGGCCGTGCCAGGGGATGAGCCCTGGACACTGACTAGGTAGAGGAGGTCTAGGTGAGAGTAACAGTTCTAGTTGCGGAGATGAAGCCGACGGACCAGAACTGTTGTGGTAGGAGCCAGCTTACTGGTTGCCGAGATGAAGCGGCGGACCAGTGAAATCGGTAGGAAATAGGTTACAATCTTAGTTGCGGAGATGAAGCCGCGGACTAAGATTGCTGGAGTAAGGTAGAGGAAATAGGTTACAATCTTAGTTGCGGAGATGAAGCCGCGGACTAAGATTGCTGGAGTAAGGTAGAGGAGATAGGTTACAATCTTAGTTGCGGAGATGAAGCCGGCGGACTAAGATTGCTGGAGTAAGGGAGAGGAGATAGGCCATAGT
>NW_027108467.1:1426486-1438019 GCF_000696795.3 Halyomorpha halys
AGATAGGCCATAGTCTAGGGTGAGCATAACAAAAAACATCTCTTAAGAGAACAGATCGGCAGTAAACCTCTCAATCTCTAGTAGAGCGTGAGCCACTGGTGCTCTGTCTCTATCTGCTTAGAGCCGGAGAAGGCTCGACAATTAAAGGCCTCATGTGATCGGTTATCACTGAGAGTTCCTTCTTTTAGCTCTACTTGAGATAGTTCCGTAGAATCTTATTGCTCGATCTCTTTTTATTTTATAATTACATTTTTACATATTACATATAAACATATATACATTTTATACAGGAGATCGTATTTTTATAATAATAACTTATATACAATTGTACAGCTTCTTAGGCGCTTGTAGTGCTGGCCCCTAGTGGGATTCCGCGGAACTACGTGCTGGCTCGCTGTTACAGTTTCATCATAGAAACGACTGTTAGTAATATTACATTAGTTTAAAAGTAAAATATTATTGTATAAGCCAGTAAAATAGTACCAAATACAACTTACAAGATTAATAGTGTTACTTTATTCTTTATTATAATACAAGGTCCTGGTTGTCTGATTTCAGTATAGTCTGCTCTAGCTTCTAGGACCACTTCTTCAAGCATCGGGTCGTTTTTACTTTGTCCTTGGAATTTCCTTAGGGGTACCTATTCCTAGATGAGTAAGCATGCAGTGAATGGTGTACCGCTTGTGTATATTCAATGAAGAAGGAATGTGCGTTCATGTGGAATGACACTAGTTGGAAAAAGTATCAATGATCTCTACCGTTATCTCCAAGCTCCCACTTTTTATTTATTATCCGTGCGTGTGATTGAGATCACCTGCTCGCAGTTCCTACTTTGTAATCTAAATAATTTACACGAGGTTCCCCTTAAAGCACATCTCTACTGGTCAGCGCAGATGGCTCAACAGGCAAGGGAGAGGATTTGTTATAAGAAGTTTCTAATTCGTGAGACTTTAAAAGCCAACGTGATCATATCCCAAATCACACTGTTAAATCGTATTAAATGACTACTTTCGTGGAGATTGTATAGTTCTATCCTGCTCGTTGCCACACGGGTATGTAGGAATATCTAATTTCTTGCTGTATGAAAGAATTTCTCAGGTCTGAATGAATGTTTACTGGAAGTGCTTAAAGTGAGAACAAGTTTATAAAATGTTTAGATGTTGGCAGATAATATGCCAGAGCATGGGGACGCAAATAAGAACATAAAATGATCCGTATGTTGCAGGGTTATTCTTCCTATACTTAAGTTGCTACATTAACAGCCTTCTGCCTCCCTTCCTAATACACACAAACTGAAAGGAATTGCACCACTTAGGCTTCTTAAATTCCGCGAAATAATTCAGAAATGCGTCATTCCATGTCAACTCAACATTGTCTTGGAGATATATTCTTATATTTTCTTCAATTTTGCTTAAGGATCCTAGCCTTTCACAGCTTTTGCTGAAATTATAGTATTTGACACCTTAGTCATATATAGTGATAATGTAGGAGTTCCAACAATTATTTCTACCAGAAAACGAGGAGCGGATCCGGTAGACTACCGGCCCATAAGTCTCCTCAATCATATCTCAAAAATATATGAGAAGCTAGTCCTCATACACATCCGCAAACACTATGACACACACGACGTCATCCCCCGGAACAAACCGGGTTCTCGCGTGGTGTGAGCTGCTACCACAATGTGGCCAAGCTGCAAAGCGATGCAGCAAACAACCTAAACAGGAACCTTGCCACAGCCATGATCTCACTAGACTGTACACAGGCATTTGATTCTGTATCCCACTCTACATTAATCCAACAACTGAGGCTTCACCAATGCCCGGACCAGCTGGTCGACATTGTTGGGTCCTATATCAGTGATCGGACTTTCTTAGTCCGGGTCAAAACTGAAACCACCACCCTCAAGCCCGTCACTTGTGGCGTCCCCCAGGGTTTGGTCCTTGCGCCAGTTTTATTCAACACATATACTGCTCATATAGTCGGGACTAAATTTGGCCATGCTCAAATATCTACATATGCTGATGACATAGCCATGTACTCGGCGAGCATGAATGCAGACAAGGCCATGGACCAGGACGCTGCGGCGGCCCAATTCATCGCTAATAAACTACGAGACATAAACATTCACATCAATCCACAAAAAACGGACGCCATTACTTTCTCATACGAGAAAACTCCCAACAGAGCACCCAAACTCAACGAACAGACAATACAAACCAAGAAACATCTCACATACCTCGGCATTAAGCTAGAAACACATCTATCTTTCACTGCACACATACAGAACAGAATATAAATCGACATCATACTAACTTAAACACCTCATCTACTCACCAGGGGTGTCAGACTCAAATTACTCATCTACAAAGTAATACTACGGCCATCACTCCTACACGGCGCACCACTACTACATTTTCTCTACCCAACAGCCCTGAAATCACTACAACAATACCAAAACAGTACACTACAGAAGATATAATAGAAAGACGTAACATGACGCACATTCATAACGAACTACAGCTAGAAACTGTTAAACAACACATCACACGGAGACACATTAAATTCTTTGACAGTCTCCCTGCTTCCCTCAATCCAGTATTCCAGTCTATCACTCTATCCTCCCTTCCTGCGAGGTGGCAAGGCAGGAAAGGTTCCAAAAACCCAATCAACATCACCTTATAACTCCATCTTCTGATGCACTCCCTCTCCCTTTCCCGCACTTCTTTTTCGACTTCTGACTGTTTTCTTATTATTTTACCATTATCTACTGTCTTTATTAATGTTTTTATTTTTTCTATCTTCTATGCGATACAACACGAGGAGGCCCCTCACCTCCGGATTTTAAAAATAGTACCATTTAGAATGGATGTTTCATACAGGTAACCTTAAAATACCAAAGGTAGTAAAAGGTAATACCCAACATGATTTATTTCCTTTTTCACAGAAAAGCACTCACTAATTCACTGTTTCTTTCTGTTTTAGAGGGCTCAGAAAAATAAAAAATAAAAGCTTGAATGGTCCTTCCCCATTCTAAATAAGTTCCCCCGGTGAACTTGCGATCGATGTTTAAATCCGCCTTCATCGGTTCTGGTATTTTCATCTTAAAATGCCACCCGGCAACACAAGATTGTTTTTAATCATGAGAGATAGTTGACCGTGGGCGACTTATACGAGAAGAAGATTGTACATAATGTTCCTTGTATATGTATTTATAAGTTTAAGCCAATTGTATATATGTACTTGCTGTAATTAACGAATTAGTAGGTAAGAAAAAAAAAAGTTCGTGTGAAATTTCATTTCTAAGGAAGTACCTCCATGGGAGGTAGAGGATAACAGTTTATACAGTCTATAAGTACATTCCAGTACTATAGGTTAGGAATCCAGGTCTATCTATTATTTCTCTGCCTTCTCTCTTCTCTACCTTTTATCAATTTGTAAAACCCAGCTGCTAGCTACTCTGAGGGAATAGTACCCTGCAGGATGAGGTTACCACCCTCATACAGCTGACACTCCTCTGTCTCATCCTATCTATTAACTTCCTAATCAATTTCCTTACCTAAGTAAACAGGCATTGTGGAAGTCTTCTGGTCAAGAGTACATAATATTATCTATTTATTGGAGTCAGATCATCTAACACAACCACCTCCATCCTTCCTGCCTGTTCCCAGTATTGCTACATACCTTCTGAGAATATTAACTACCCTTGATACATATCATTAGAAACCACAGCATTGGTCTTTTTCAGGGATCAGCGCCTAGTGAAATACAATCCCACGAAAATTAATCCCATTACATAGTGCATTTTGTTGCTCATATAAAACTCTTACTTTCAACTCACAGTATCATTAAGGTCAGTCCATATCTAAACTTGAAGATCTTGCAAAGGTCAATTTACCAAAGATTCCAGTGAGTCTTAGGTGAAAGGGGTTAGTTATACTAGAAGTTATGTGTGACTGTTAAAAGTCACTGAAACACTGATATTCTGACAGCAATTTAGGGATATGATAAGATTTTCAGTGCAATATATTTAAAGCCAACTACAACTATTGACTGAAATTTCCTAAAAGGATGAAATGGGAGTATAAGGTATAAAATACATGAAAGCAATAATGGGCACAGTATAACTCTAATTTAAAGATAGAAATTCCAAATATCACTTATTTATCTTCTACATTAGTAATATAGCGTAAACCTACCATTGTCTAGTTGGAACATCAGCAAGTTTTGGGGTAGTTAGTTATGGGCTTTCCATCTTCCTGACACAATTTTTATTAATATATCAATATCTGTTTAACCTATCGCTTTGAACAGCTCTGATGAAAGGTCGGACATTAAATAGTTATGAACTATTTGTTCTTTTTTGACTGCAACCCTGACCATCTTCTTATATTTAATTTGTATTAATGTTTAGAACAACATAAGGATCTTCAATAGTCCATCATTAATTAATTGAAGATGAATCAAAAGACATTAAGAACTTATGAAAACAAATTAACTGACTGAAGTGCGCAACACTCAATTTCCAGGTGCTATCTGCATTAATTCTTGGGACATAAGCTTTATGGGGAGTATAGTCACAAAACAGCCTTAAAATAAATTTTGATCTCAAGTACAAGAGTATAACCATGGATCTATAATGAAAGTGTAGTTGTTATCCATCAACATAGGATCCTCATCCAATAACAAAAAAGAGAGGTAGATCCTTTCTATAAACCACAACGATAGCCCTCTTAAGCCATATAAGTTTTATAGTAACATCTAAATCCTCAAATACAAGGATCTCTAAGTCTTACTAGGTAAGCGAAGACAGAAAGTTGCACAATGACACAGTCTATCAACCCCTCTAGATTCTCAAAGAAAATGATCAGCAGAATATATAGAGGGACGTGTGAACTGGACAGATGAAGAAGACAATTAAATGCTAAATGGAACATCATTTATTAAGAGATCAGCGTGATCAACTACTTTTAATGAATTTGCAGGACTACACTCAGTAGTGAAGTTTGTAAGAATGAACTTAGGTATAAATAATTAATTTATGATTGTTAAACTGCAGTGAGTTCAGCCTACTCTTTTATAAAATTGGAGTTTTAAGTCAAAGAATGGTGTCAGGACCAGTGAATCTCCCCTGCTGAGTTCCGTAGTGCTGGTGGAACAGGAGAAAAAAAAAGTACAATACATCAAAATGAAATTCCTCCAAAATTTTGTGGTTACAGATACTCTACTGCTTGGTTTAAATAATCGGAAATCTTAACTGGAGCAAAATATGACTTGTAAAATCACAAGAAGTCCCAAAACTGAGCAAGGAACCCTATAAAAGACTAATATTGTATTAGAAAATATGTTTACATTTCAAATCATTGTTATAACATTGCTGTTTTTCTTTGACAATGGGCATCTAACAAAAAAAGTTATATTACTTTGAATTGTACATATGTCAAATACTGAAGGTACCATCTCTCTACAGACTGTACCAAAGTAACCCCAGTATAAAGAACTATCTTCTCTCTACAGACTGTACCAAAGTAATCCCAGTATACGGAACGATCCATGGAATACATTAAATTTAAAATTAAAAGAAGCTTTTTCATCGGTGTGCAAAAATTAAAACAAATCAGCAATATATACATACATATACAGCACTACATCCCATCACCGAGACTGGACCTGAAGTTAGTGTCATAAATAGAAGCAGTTTTCAGTTTCCAACTCCAAGGATTACCATGCACCTTCTGATACAGAGTACTCCCATCTAATGTTTGGCCAACCAACCATTCTTTTTTCCTAATTAACATCCTTGTTCCAGGTAACCTACGGCAACCGAAAGGTTGATTTGGAAAGGCTGCCATAATGTAGGCAATACTAGCGCCATGGTCTGAATTCAATTGGGGGGCTCCCATCAGAAAGCACTACCAGCGCCCATTTGGCCAGCATCAAAAGCTTGCCTCCTCCAGCGCTCTCGGTGGAGAGAAGCAACCCAGACTAAGAGAAGATAGCCATCTTGTCTTCTGGTAGAAGCAGTTCATTCTTTCTTTTTGTCTCTCATCAGAATCTACCATGAGTGAGTAGAACTCCTGGAATTGTTCCCAGAAGCAGAGAGGAGAGAGGCCTAAGAATATGGAGTAAGTCCATCTAGAAATAGTTAACATCCACATCATCAACCACTTCAATTTTAGATCTACAATTTTCATAGCCCAGTCATTCAAAATTTTACTAACGATCTAATCATAAATGTTTTCTTTCGGTCACTCCCTACACCACTTGTAACATAAAACAATAGAATTTTATTACATTCAATCATGTTTCATTTTTCAATTATACAGTCCACTCAAATCCAACCAAAAGTGAAGTGTATCTGGCAATTAAGGTGAAGGTATGCTTCATACAATCCTTTTGAATGTATTGGAATCAACCCTCTGGATGAAGTGCCTGGACCGCTGAAGTTCAGAACCTGGCGAAGTGGTTATTTTAAGAAAGTCACCAGTCCATCATTCTCTAACAGGAAAAAATACTATTTTTTCTTTTTAAGATAAGAAGTATATCCTCATCCATCTTTGCGAGTGCTCAGGATAGCAGGGAAATGTACATTTCAAAAGGATTGCCTTAAAACTGTCACATTAAAAATGTGAAAAAAAATCAGTACCAATTTGAAACATAATTATGATGATAAACTTTGTGATGGATTCACAGAAAAAATACCAACTTCTCATTCTTGTAAGAATGGTTGGTATTCACCTTTTATATCCCACTTGTAATACGTAAAGACCTTTTAAAACCAATAAGAAAAATAAACTCATTGCATAATGAAGATTAATTTTTTAAGCCTTCAAGAGAATCTTAGTCTTTTCATCTAAAATCAAGTAAGCCACCCAATCATTCCGTTAAGGAAGAGAGAACTTGCAACCTCTGCTAAGATTTTTTTTTTAGCTAGGCCAGAAGAGTAATTAGAAGTATATATTACTGCTAACAAAATAAAAAATAACAGATAAACCTCAGGTAAGTAACGGTTCCTAGGTTTCGGCAATGGAGATTCACACCAATAAAAATTAGGATGGTGAAAGATTTTATGAAATTAACGATTAACTAGAAAACACGAGTTTGGAGACAATCACTGCCACTATGTCCGTATTAACATTATTTCACAAAGTACATTAAATGTTGCGTCAATTAACAGAAAAAAATTCAATACAGCTGTTAAGTTAACGAACCCATACTTGCTCTCCAACAAAAAATTTGAGCGCAAAGTAAGCATTCTCAAGAGAAGCTAAGACAGAGGTGTACTCCAATGCAGATTTTATCTCCAACTACAGCTTTTTACATAGGAGTATTGCATTAGCATAATTAATGCATTCAGTTTTCATTGATACAAACCAATGTTTTCTATTGCTTTTAAATATTAAAGGGATCGGCACTGCCTCAAGAGCGAAATCTGTTTTAGATAACCTCCAACTGCAGATGGAAGCAGGCCTCTATATTATCATACAAAATCTGTAAGTTGAAATAATATAAATAGTCCCAAGGATTGGCACCATAACCCTTTATGACAAATGAGCCAATCAAAAAAATAGGTACAAAAAAAGGTTTGGCAGTTTTTTCCACTTACAACAGTTATAAAACATTTCTTTTTGGTATTTGACAACCACCTAAATTTGAAAAAAAAAAAAAAAAAAAGAGAAAATCAATACATCAATGAGCAACAGGTTAGTAAACTGGACATAATTGGGCTTTTTACAAAATATATTTTAATAGTAATTAAATGACTACAAAGAAAGTTAAAAATGATTTAAAACAATTGAAAAAATATAATCATTAAAACCAATCGAACCAGATTATAAGCTGAGTAGGAAAAAAATAACATTTACAAATTATGTAAACACACTCATTTCTTTTTATTTGAATCAAAATCAACAGAAAGAAAACAACCAAAACAATATATAATTAATAAACGCAGTTCACTGTTAAATCTGATTTTAATGTCTGTACAATTCATTGAATATATATTTATATAATATATATACTATTATATAATTTTAAGACACAGCATTTACCCACAATTAAAGGGGAACCAATTCAGCACAATGCTAAACTTAAAACGTAAGAACAAGAGCACTGTTTAGAGAGAGAGGAGATTAGAGATTTCAACTTAAAAAAAGTAATTATAAACTTGACGGAAGGAACCTCTTTAATATGTGGACAAAGTGTTGCATTAATAAAAATAATCATTTAATCTTATATATATACAAGGAACTATTACAAATATAGGATATAAGACAACTCATAGCTAACGATACTATAATCGCTAAGTATTACCTAAAAAGACTATGCAAATTAATAATTAACAATTTAGTGTTTAAATAAAAATGTGGTAGTAAGAGTGCTCATTTCAAGTTTGGCATTGTGTCTTTATTAGAAAAACATAGAAACTTATTATTTAGCCTGCGGTGTACTTTATCGATACACAGCAAAGATAAAATACATGTACATATATCAACAAATTGTTATGTCCATGCTGGCTAAAAAATAAAAATCAATAGAGTGAATCTTATAAATAAGTTTGACACTACACATGGAATCTTGAAAATCAGTCGATGTCTCTGCAAATATTTCTATCACTCTTTTTTTTTTTTTGTTTAGCTGAATACATGCCAATATGATGGTGCTTCTCGCACAATGGGGGCTCATCATATCTGCTATACTCACTTCACGCATCCACTCGATATTTATAAATATTCCTTATTAATATTGAATTATAAAACACATATCCTTAACTTATTAATCTGATTGAAAATAATATATATAATCATTGTTAAATTACTTCCAGCAATAACAATTTTCTTGATGTAAATATTCAGTTTATACCATTTGATAAAAAGCCTCAATATAAACATCAAACATCGCTTAAAATTATGTACAAGCGAAAAACTATATCACATATGTAGTAGTTAACACCTAAAGAAAGCTACGTTATATTTATACCCAAGTAGCTATAGTTATTTTTTATTTCAAATTTACTTTAAAGGTGCACTCATATCTCAACATGAATATTTTTTTTTTAAATTAAAAAAGGAAAAATACACATAAAATAATATGTTATCACACACGAAAAAATACATAAAAATAATTTAAGATCAGTAAAATGAGTTTTGCTACCATGTTTGAGGAAATGAGTACAACCGAGCGAAGGTCAAAGTACATCGTAGTAATAGAGTTTGTATGGCTAACACTCTTAAATGTTTATCATAGTTTATATTCAATGCCCACATCTGACAGCAATGCACGAGTGAGGAAGGGTATAACGTAAATATATATATGTATATAAAAAAAATATATAGGAAGTTTTTTTTTTAAAACATGAATGTGACATGAACAAGTTACTCTGGTGCGACAAATCATTTTGATTCTAAAATATTTTAACTTATCAATGGATTTATAAATTACTAATTTGTGGATATTGCAATGAATGGCATATTCCAATGCTTTTAGCGTGTATGTGTATGGAGACACATAAATACAGATATATATATATATTTCCTTTAAATACAGCTCAGTTAATCTAAACGATAAAAAATTAATAATTATTTAAGTCTAGACATTACAGATATAGAGACAAAAAAATTGGTGTTATCTATAACATTTAATCCACGGATCTCTTAAAAACTAAGAGATAATACTAATAATATACATTTTTTACAAAGAGAAAATAATAATCAATATAGTTTCAGAGAAATGAAGTACTGTGCATATGTATATCCAAGTTGCACACAACATAAATATGACATAGCTACCACTTAAAGAACTATTCAACTTATTTAGCTAAATAATAAAAAAATAATTGGTATGCTATATTTGTGCCTAATTTTGATCAGTTTAATTTCTTTTCATTTAAATTCATATAAGGTATGGACACCATTATACAGAGTAACATCGCTATGTTTACAATTGACGATGGTAGCAGGTGAACGAAAAACATCTAGTAACATTTAAAAAAAAAAAAATTACAAACATAAATTAGGGTGAAAATAATTCTCCAGGAACATTGAACCATGTCTGATAATAAACTTGGAAACTAAATACGAGTTTTTCCAAGTCATATTATTATTAGTTAGTATTTAATAAAAACAGGCTTTCGATATCAACATTACCTAAAATAGAACAATCATGAATATTAAAGCATAATATACAATATAAAAGATTAAAATGTTTTAAAAATTTGAGTAAACATAGCGACTTGCACATTTAAGAAACAAAAGATTAATCCTAGGAATATATAATTAGAACAAATACACGCACAAATGCATATAAATGAATGTCTATATGCATTTGTGTGTGAAACGAAGGAAAAATAATAAAATGAAAAATAGTTAATAATTACTATATAAAAAAAAGATATGATTTTCCACTTAATTATTCTTTATTTCAAAAATTCAGTCTGTCTAATAAATATAGCTTAGTGCATAATAAAGCTCAAACTCATCAGCAACTCAATAAATGCCTTGATTAATGAGCAAAAATGTAAAAATACAAATTAGGAAAAAAAAAAATTTTTTTTTAATAAATGGAAACATTTTGTCAACATTGAATGAATTCTGAGCTTTTTTTTTTAATTAAATTTAAATTTATACATAACATTCACTCTAAGAATAAAATAAATTTACAAAAATGGGTTTATAATCA
This sequence comes from Halyomorpha halys, assembly GCF_000696795.3. Lineage (NCBI taxonomy): Eukaryota > Metazoa > Arthropoda > Insecta > Hemiptera > Pentatomidae > Halyomorpha > Halyomorpha halys. The sequence continues at coordinate 1,437,161 of NW_027108467.1, forward strand.
TAATAATTACTAATATATAATGCACATAGTGGTTGAAATTATTTTTACATATCACTAAAGCGAGTCAAAACAATATTATTTATTTCCCAAACCATGAAGTGTTTACAAACAAAATCGACATACCGACCAGTATAACCGATAAGGGAGAGAATGAGAACCTACACTCTAGTGGAAGCACAGTTGGTGAGAGGGTAGAGTTAGATAAGGAAACCAATATGTTAAGATATAAAAAAAAAAGTGTATCACCAACGTTTTCAAATAAGCACATTACAACGGTATTAGGGCTAAATGTAATTCGTAAATTATATAGATAAATAAAACTGTATATCTATAAATAATACAATATTTTAAAAAATAAAATATTAACTAAGGAGCAATCTATATATTTGTGGGTATTATATATGATAATGTAACTATATATATTAAAGCATAAGAGAGAAAAGCTATAATCCGCGATTTGACACAATATTAATTTGCAATTAAAAAAAAAAAAGATTTGGTTAACAGGTAATTCACGGTACACCGACATGAATGTAACCATCCTCTTAAACAAACAAAACAACTCTTACAAAAAAATAAAAATAAATAAACACTTTTGTAATAAAAATAAATACATGTACCAAAAAAAAATATATATTTTTGTAATCCATTTAGCAACGTGCCTTGTGTTCACCGTAGTCAAGTAAATATTTGCATATGGCCAGAGATTATTAACAAGAAAATAATCTTACGAAAAAACTACAACCCACTCTTTTGTGAGCATCAATTTCACAATGGCTCGGTATTATATTACGCACACTCACGATTAGCATTAGAATTATTAACACCTGTTTCCAATTCAGCTCATTAAATATATATA
>NW_027108467.1:1438094-1448321 GCF_000696795.3 Halyomorpha halys
TGGAGGAATTGTATATATAACTATTAACACCTAGGTAAACAACTAGCTTGCACTCTATACACATTTGTCAAAAATAATTATTATATTTTATTATTATTTTTTTTTGTTTAATCGAAGATTTATTTACACTTAAGGATGCGTCGCTCTATTAACTGGTAGCATACCAAAGAGCACCGTAGAATGAGGCCGCTTTTCGCACGACTCATGACTGAAAAATTAAAATTTAGCTCTAATAGGCTTTTATCATTAATTTTTTGTTTTTCAATTTTTCTTTTTTTTTTTTTCCTTATTACTTATTAAATACTATACATAACTTTTTCCTCCAAAAGTACCTTCCAAAAATTTCTCAATTCTTCCAAGATCCTTAACAGCTGCTAAGTATTTTTACAACAGTTTTTTTTGTGTGATTTTTTCCAGATACATATACATATATATATATAAAAGACCACTGGTCGCCAAAAACTTTTAAATATTAAACAGAAGTCGAGTGGGTTGAGGAAGGAGAGGAGGGAAGGGGTTTTCTTAATCACAGTTCCTGGGCACAATGTTTCAGGACTGATGCTAGAGGCACTTCGGTGCCAGAATTCGCAGTTTGGTCAAGTCCCCTTTACTTTCATAACTTTTTTTTTTGTTTTTGTATTTTTTAATTTTTTTTTTCCAGTAATCTGCAAATTCTGCTATCACCTTACTCTAGGCCAAGTCTCCAGTCTACAGAAAAAACAAAAATTGAATTAGAAGCTAAATTTTTACGAATGAAATAAATCATTATTAAATTTAACCATGATTTATTCATCCTAATGATAAGAGGTCCTATATTTTGTTTTTTAACAATAAAACTAAATCTTTTCAGGGCAAAAATGCGGAGTAATAAAATTTTAACCAGAGTGAGCTGATTACTATAGGAGTATTCATGATGTTGTGTTAAATGTACAATGTCTTGCCATGTTAAATGTTATAACAATAGGATTGTGAGCAGCCCTATTTAAAGTCATGTTAAATATTAAATGCATGAGAGCTCCTAGCGGATTTCCTGGGCAGCTTGTTTAATAACCTTTCCTTCGAAAACTTTTTGTTATTGCTTACTTATAAGTACTGTTACGCCTGAGTTGTTGCTTATTAGAAGTAAAGGGCATAAAACCTAACAGTCATTAACACCCATAAAAACCTAAAGTTTTAATCAAAGTAATTTATTACAACATTAAAGCGAGTGAAATAGGATAATTATACGAAAGTTTGGCTACTGAGTGTCTTGTTTAAAAAAATCTAAAGCAATACTAACACAATCAAAACACTAACAAAGCTAAAAAAGCGCAAGTAACCTAACAAGACAAAAAAAATGGTAACGAGATCAGCTGGTCTGTTGCATGACATCATTTTCCATTTAACACGCTTTAACATGTTAAACTAAAGATCAGGAATACCCCTTATGTAGATAAATAGCATCAAAATAAAATATGATAAATTTTGGGATTTAGATTGTTGTAATTGGAGGAGTTGATTTGAGTTGGTGCCAATATGAATAAGAAAATTTTTTTCTTCTTTTAAATAAATAATTTAATTTCTATCCATTTTAGTCTCAACACATTTTACTTTTCTTATAAGTCCGACGTTTCAGCCAATCCGGCCATCCTCAGGGACAATCTACTTAATACAATTTTGGAATTATATAATTTAAAAACTCTTACTAGGGGTATTCATGATGTGTTAAATGTAAAATGTTTTACCGTGTTAAATGTTATAAGTATAGGATTGTGAGCAGCCATGTTAAATGTTAAGTGCATAAGAGCTCTAAGCGGATTTTCTGAGCAACTTGTTTTATGACCTTTGCGTCCACAACTTCACGTTATTGTTTACTTCTAAGTTTTGATTAAAGTAATTTATTACAACATGCCTAAATTGAGTGAAAAGTAAAACTTTGGCTACTGAGTGCCTTGTTGATCTTTTAACTTGTGAGGAAGAGAATCAAGATAATTTATCACCATAATTGACAAATGTCATTACATCATTATTATTATTGTGATCTATAGCTTTATTAGTTTTGAAAACATACTAACTAAGAGCAAGTAACCTAACACAACAAACAAAATGGTGACAAGCTCAGATGGTCTGTTGCATGAAATCATTCATCATTCAACAGACTCTCAACCATATAGTTTTAACATGGTAAAAGAAGGAAATATTTCTCCATTTAACATGATTTTTTCCGTTAAAACACGCTTTAACATGTTAAACTAAAGATCATGAATACCCCTACTGAATGAAATCCTTACCATTTCTATATCCCTCAAAGACACTTCAAGAGCTATTTTACACTGTCACTAGTCCACCAAAAATGTGTTAGGTTTTCCTTGATCACAGAAACAAACCCTTCTATAAGGAATTTATTAAATATACACAAAATATCAAGAGGGCTAATTAGAGCCATAAAGAAAGTGTAATTACAAAGTAGCAGACTTCTTCATTACTAATCAACAATTAAACTAGCTCTAACTATTTCTTTTTTATTATTATTATATTAACAGACTTTTTGAATGTAAAAAAAAAAATATTTGTAGCAGAATTATACTTTTAATTCTTTATTTTGTTTCTCAAAAAAATCATGTAATCATTAAGACACTTATAATATAATAGAAAGAAAAAAAGAAAAACAAACTGAACAAAAAATCCTTAAGAAACGCATATTTCTAAAAAAATAAAACCAATTTACTGAAAATATTAAAAAAATAAAAATAAATTATATAATAAGTGATACCATAATACAGCTACCATCTAAAAAGAAAGATAACAATCTTTGAACTAATTAATATTATTATCAATAATTTATAACTTCTAGTTTCAGTTAATACAGACACAAAGCACAGGCTTACCGAAATGGGTTGTGCTATTTGGGCGATCTCTGCCTCGAGTTATTGAATTGCCTTGGAAGATTATCCCTCCTCCTGGGTGCCCCCCGGGCTCCACCTCTCCCCCGACCACCCAAGACACTGTCACCTGTAACAAATCATATAATTAAAATAGAATTCCCGATAAAGATACAAATATAACTAATATAATGAGATATACAGGTTTCGTCAATGAAATAAGATGATTTCAAAATTAAATCGTTAACACAGATTTAGAAGGTTTTTAACAAACTTTTGAGTTAAAAATGACACATTCGATCAAATCACTCGCCATTCTGACAATAAAATAAACTTTACCATAAATAAACATTATTAATTAAATGGTAAGCCCTGCTGATGGTTTGGCGAGCACCTTACGAGCTCTCAACCTCAACTCAAACATCATGCTTCACCACAAGAAAAACATACATCACTTGGTGACAACAGAATTCAGAACATAGTTCGTTCTCCTTGTTCTCAATAATCATACACAAAAGTAAACAAAAAAAAAAATTTACTTTCAAAAAGTCCTGAACAAAGAGACTCTTGTAAAATATCAAAATTTGAACAAATCTTGATGTATTTAATTTTTTCTTTAACAAGGAATATATATATAATCTGTTTTAAAATATCAGATACAAACTCTAGACACAACAAAATTACAAACCTGTATAATAATGCTCCATTTGCATTCACTAGACCTTACTGCTTTTGATTAACACTTTCTTCGGTCGATGGCATATGGCCTGTCTCAGCAAAAATTAACATTGTATAAAAATACTAAAACTTTTGACATGGCATCTGAATGCTGGCCGGAAGACAGGAAAAAAAAATCGTAGCTTGTGATGGACAATACTTTCAACAAAATGTAATGTACGGTTATTATTGAAAGTAATTTCAGCTTATTTATAGCCGTGATATTTTTCTTAAATTAATTATTACACCTTACCTTTTGGCTGATAATGAAAAGGCGGCAAACTGTGTTCTTTCTTCTCGTCATCAGACGGGTGTTGCTGCTGGGGAGGGGGAGGCGGCTGCGGCATCTGCTGCTGCAGCTGCTGTTGTTGCTGTTCCCGAGCAGCCTGCTTCTCCCTCTCAGCCTTCTGGTGCTGGGCCACTTGGGCATAGCTCAGCTTGACAACACCCAGCTCGATCTATAAACCAAATACTCAACTCAACAAACAAATCAAATAATATTATGTACATATAGATGATGATTGGCTGTATATTTGATGGAGAATGGTCAGGGCTGAGGTGGAGGTGTAAGAAAAAAAAAAAAGGGACTGATAGTTGAATATGCATTCAACTGAAAATGTTAACATTCTCAAATACCAGTCCCTTTGTTTACATCTTTACCCATCAGATCAGCCCTAATGAAGACCTACATAGTGGATCAAAATGTCGGCAATAAATGAAGAGTTAAACATTTTTTTTTTTTTTTTTTTTAGAAGATTGTTGATTGACCTTGTGTAATTAATAAAAGGAAGATGAACCGGATGCAGTAAAAAATCAACTCATATATTGTAAAAACTAGTAATAAAGAGCCTACGTTTCACCCAAGCAGTGCTTCATCATGGCTAAAAAAAAAAAGATATAGTTTTTTCTTCTACAATCCCTTTTAAGTTCATGGTTACACAGAATTCCATCCCAACCATTGGAAGCAATCAACGATCGACCGGTCGACTTTGTTGGCCACCCCTGGTCTAGGAAATATTTGAATCAAGTTAAGGAGGAAGCTTTACAGATGGATATGGGTATGGAATTCTAAATGAGGCAATTTTTAAATGATATAGAGATCGGTATGTTGGGATCTTGAGTTTAATAGGTGAATTGATAAATGTAGTTTAAGGAGGTCAATGATATAGGAAGGTTTTTTGGTTATTAGAGGGTTTGGAATGTAAATCTCCGGATACACGGATAGAACCAGCTTTACTCAGAATAGTAATGAGAGATAGGGGAACACCTGAGAATACCGAAAATGAATCTTACAAAGCAGTTCATTAGCCTTTTTAGTCTCTATTCTTGTTCAATGGGTAATCCTCCATACACTAGGCATTTTTAGTCGAAATGTAGGAGAATAAGGGAGGTGATGGATACTTTGAGGAAATGAATCATGGGATCCTTAGGAACTGTTTAAGGATTGAGATGGTTTTTAGTTATTTCGGAAATGCGGCTATTACATGCCAAGTTCTGATCAAAGGTATTAAACCCTCCACTCCCACCCTCCATGGTAGCCTTACTTATCTGACTTTTCAAACAGATAATTATAGCGAGTAGGTTGGTCGATGTACGATATGTCACAATCTCACAAGAGATCATAACACTAAAAAAAAGGCTATCCTTCCCCGCCCTGCTAAACCCCCGGAGAGCGAAAGCCCTATATCATTTTTGAAATATTAGCTTAAAACGGGAAGAGGAGACTTTAAGATAGAGCAATATTTAAAAACCCCCTGACATTGAAAAACAGCATCAAGCTGAATTGAAAAAACGGTTTTTAAGCTGTTTCGAAACTGGATAGGTATGTAGTTGAGGTAGATAAGGAAGGGTTTTGAACCGATGAGAATAGCCTTGGTTTTAGCTGGATTCAGGCTCAATTTATTTTCAAAAGCTCAATAATGTATATTGTCAATGTTGTCCTCGAGATTACGGGGGATACCTCAATCAAATCAAAAGGATGAAAAGATATGTATGTTTGTAGGTCGCCAGCAAATAAATGATATTGGAAATGTTGGATAGCGTTAGGTAAGTCATTGATATATATATGGAGAATAGGGTTGGTGAGAGGGAGGAACCTTGAGGAACACCGTGAGAGAGAAGTAGTGATGATGAAGGAGGTTTATTACATACAGTCAATTACTAGCCTAATAATATTTTTAGGTCGCTAAACAGCTTATTGGTATAAATAATGTTAATGCTAAATATATTCAGCACGGGAGAAGTAATATTTATATTGTTAAGACATAATGCAGATAAGGAATTAAAATATTTTAAAATCAAGAAGTTAACCTTTGTTATCATGGTGGATTTAAATCTCTATGAAATTTACAATTCTATGAGCGCAGTACGAAGCCCATTCTGAGCCAGATTCAACCAATGTAATATAAAATGTCAAAGAGTTACTAAGGAAGGGAAGGCTCACAGGGCAAACCCTAATTGTATATCGGTTGACCTTTTTTGACCAACAACCTGACCGTTTTTCTACAATTATAATTGTATGCAGTAAACTAATAATCTTTTAATTTAATATATTTAGGTTAATTGGTGGTGAATCAGTGTTAATTGGTAAATGATATGTTGGGAGTTCATGGAACATTTAATGTTCATTATAATTCAAGTTTTATAAGGACCATCCATAACTGAGAAAAGAGCATGTAAATAAAATATAAAGGATTTTTTAACTGTTTAATTCAATTTCTCAAGACATAAAACAAAATAAACATGAAACTGCAAATCACCTGTTAAAAAAATCAACTCAGTAACAAGAGAAAGTTGTCTTCATCAATAATAATGAGAAGATGGTTGGGAGGGAAGAGGGGGAATGCAGTCAGTGGAGAACAAAAATAAATAAAAACTATTTATTAGTGCCAATGTTTTGGCCAAAATTTCAAGCCTTCATGACGTTTAAGAACAAAAAAACAAGATAACAACCAACCATAACGAATAAATGGAATTATAAAATAACTAACAGTATAGATACATAAATAGCGTTGAATAAAAATGTATATACAAAGAAAATAAAGGTTATTATATAAGAAAAAGTAATATTGAAATAAAGAAAGAATAAAAAATACATATGAAAATCTAGTAAGTAAATATAAGTACAAAATGAAAATTATTTCACATTATAGAATAAAAATTAAAAATTTGGAAATTGACGTTTTATTTCAAAATTTTTTCATAACTTTAATTTTCATTTTGTAAATATATTTACTTACTAAATTTTCAAATGTATTTTATTTTTTGTTCTTTCATCTTTCTTATTTATAATATAGCTTTTTCTCATATAGCCTTTATCTTTTTGTAATAATGTTAGTTTTTTAATAATTCCACTTATTCATTTTGGTTATCTTGTTTTTTGTTCTTAGCCCTGTGAAGGCCTGAAATTTAGGTTCTTATAAATAAGTTTTTACTTATTTGTGATCTTCACTGACCGCACCCCCTAACCATTTTCTCATTTATATATCCTCTTTTATGAGTAAATAGTTATTTTTTATATATAAATGAATTTTGGTATGTTTTATTTCAATATGTTTATTTGTAGTATTTAATTTAAAAGCAAGCTAACCAATTCTGTTCAGTAAAATATGCAGTCACAAAAGATATCATTTAAAGTCAAGATGGCGACATGTGTCCTGCCAAAAGAACGTTGAATCGGGACAATGCCGAGAAGATTCAAATATTTTAAAAACTTTATTTCAACTTCCCATCATAATTGAAATTACAATACATTTTAGAAAAATTAGAAGTTAAGAATAATGTTCATAAAAAAAAAAAATCATATCCAAAAACTCTATAAATTGTTGTGCTACAATCGATGTTCATATTGAACATCGAGAGAAAGAACGCAGTTGGTGAAAGGCATTCGTTGCTTAGGCACGGACAGGAAATGATGTTTCCTGGATGAGGAGGTTCTCATCATCTTTTGTCTAGATCAAGGGAGACATCTTGAAAAAAGAAGATATCGAAGAGTCACCCAAGAAGAAAAAGGGACTCTTTTTATGGATTGCTAAACAACACACTTAAGTGGATGAGAAGTGAGTTGAAAACTTTTAGAGGACAAATGCTTTGTTAAAAGATCAGTATTTGTTTGCTGAGAGATTGCTTACAGCAAGTGTTAGTTTGTTGAGAAAGAAGATAAAGAAAACTTTCCATCATCAAAAGAAGATTGTATAAATTGGTTAGTGTGGTACAAAATAGAATTTTAAGTATATTTGTAAAAGTAGATGTTAATTAAACTGAGTGTCTGTTCTGATTGATTAAAAACCCGCCCTGAGATTGAGAGTCCAAAAAGTTATAAAATCTAAATAAAATTCTACAATCAATTTAATATTAAAGCTTTTCATTTCAACTCTAGTTATACTTAAGAAATGAGAATTAAGTTAAAACTACATAAAATTTCATTTATTGATTTTAAATAATTTTTTATTATTACAATATCCACAGTAAACTATTAACTTATCATCATATAAATGTAATTTTCAATTAAAACTTATCAATAAACAACTGTTACCTGCTGAGAAGGCTGCTGAACCGGTATGTGAGTTTCCACTACAGCGGGTTGTATCACAGGAGCGACAACCTTAGGCTCGACCGGAGGCTGGTCGCAGGGTGTGCTGTCCCCATTCACCGAGCCGTTGCTGCCTCCAATGTTTTCTTCAGTCTTGACGGGGCCGGGGCCAGCTTTGTCGGCTAGACTTTTCCCACTTGGTCCAGGTCCAGCGACGACCACTCTGTTAAAAAAATATATTCATATAAAACTAAGACTGATTAAAAGTTACCTAAGTTATCTACCTCAATTTATCAAAATAAAGGTATTTAATTTATTTCCTCATTCTTTGACTGACCAACTAACCCAAAAAAGAATAAAAAATATTACACATAAATAACTAACTGTATATGGATTAAATGATTCAAGCAGGTTGAGATGAAGAAAAACACTTAATAAATAGTTTAAAACGTTTATTAATAGCAATAACATTTCAAGCTATGCTACAGGTCTTAAGTACTATAACAGTTCCGCTGCAAAAATAAGGTGGGAACCACTGGTTCAAGAGGATTAAACTTGGGGTTTTACTTATTACTACATTACCACAATTTTTTTTTTCCACAGTTCTTTGTTTTTATCTTGAACTAAAATTTCTGTGATTCAGTAAATCAACCCTATAATTATTTTCCCTTATTTACTTCAAAAATGCAATGGTGATTGGTACTTGAGGCAGAGCCCATGTGCTACGAAAGGGTTAGCGCTAAGTTTATATAAGATTTTCTGATTATGTAAACTTAAAATTCTATTAGCAGTTGATGGTGTAGCACAGTTTCAGCAGAGGACACACCAGAACAGAATTTCACACAATGACTTCAGAAAATACCTGGCTTGCTGGACGCTATTCTTTTATGCTTGAAAATAACTAATTGTGTTTTTTTCCCTGTTTGTGTGCTTTTGATTGATAAACTCGCATTTAAAACCTTTAAAGAGTTCCTTATCAATTTTGATTTGGGTTATATATCTATATAAATATAAATAGGGTACGGAAACCTTCCAGGGGCCACCCAGCCCCCCTTAATTGGGTAAAAATCTGGCAGTTGAGCATGATTCTGACCAAATAACCTCCTTGCAAAACCGTTGGCCTACTTCGTTATAAAGTACTGCGCCCCTGACCCTTCATGGACTGTAGCGATACAGATTTAATTTAATTTATATAGATGTCTTTTTATACTTCCATATTTATATACATTTTATTAATTTGTTACAACATTAGCTAGAGTCGAAACGTTGGCTATCAATAAATAATTGAAATATTTCTAAATTTTTTTCTTGACCATAACTTGGACCATCCTTTTATAAGATAAAGAAATATATCTGACTCTTATTTATCAATCAATATACATAAGTTCTAACTATAATGAAGTCTTTTCTATACCCTCTTTCTTAGCATTCATAAATTTCCTTGGAATTCACAAAATTTCTTATCATGAAAAGATACTTCCAAGCTTGTTGATCATAATTTCCTACAACCTTAAAAGAACTAGTATAGACACCTAGGTAGTAGAAGTCTGATGGGTTGGTTGGATAAGCTACAGTATCCCCTGCAAATGTGACTACCACAACATACCAAGCTTATATAATTTTGGAAATACTAACTCCTCAACAAGCATTGAATATACGAGAACCTTGTTTTAGAGAAAATGAAGTAGTCTGCACTGGAGGATGTTACAAATACAAGTTGAATACATCTTCACAATCGATGAACAGAAAATAGAGGTGGGATCATTTAATTTTTAATGTATGTATGTAAGCTTCTATCTTTCTTTTTTCAGACAACCAAGTATGACCTCATTAAGTTTAGCTATATATTATGATGTGTAATAAAACCTTTGATAAGACCACTTTGAGCGACCATGTACGAATATTTAAGCAGAAAGAATATTTGTATTAGATATTTATATTAATTTTTTTAAGCTTTTGTGATTTTTTGGAAAAGTTAATCAGGGTAATCTTACTGTTGTCTTCAGTATTGTTTTAAGTAATTTTATCACCCAACTAAGACAACTTCAACTTAGTCTAAAATTTTCTGCTTATATTTCTCGTCGTAATAAATTTTTTAAAGTGAGCAAAAAAAAAATA
>NW_027108467.1:1448371-1462561 GCF_000696795.3 Halyomorpha halys
TATATATATACATCTTATTCTTGAAATAAATACGGATAAAAAAAAATACAGTCGGCTTCAGAAACCATACAGAATATACATAAATAAAAAATCCTGAGGCATTGATATGAATTGCAAATAATATGAAAAAATGCAAAATTTCAAGAAGTTTTTTTCGCAATAAAAAATCTCGAAATACTAAATATATAAATCTGTGATTGATAAATATCTTAAAAAAAAAAAAAAACTCCTAGTTTTCTTATTTTATACCTGGTACTATAACGTAAATTACGTTAACGGAGGTTTAGTAACACCACAAGAACAAGAGCAAAAATGTGTAAGGTTTATGAATCAATATAAAAATTAGTGATGATAACAACTGAGCTTAAAATACTGAAGGATCGAGAACATGGACCTATTTCCTTAAACAATTCGTGAATATCTTATCTTGATATCAAGAATCAATAGCTTCCTATCCAACATATCATCGTATCCAACAGTCCAATTACCACTTAGCAATTACTTTTACTATATTACATAATAAATTCTAATATTTAAAAGAGTAGATGCGACACAAAAAAATTTCCTAAATTTTATTTAAATTCTGACTCAGTTTTCAATAAGAGAATTAACAACCCAATTTATAATACATTACAAAATAACGAACTAGAACTAATATATTCTACTTTCTTTTATCAGTTTCGGGTAAATTAGGGCATATATTTTAAGTTAATAGTTAATTATGAGGGTCATGAAAATAATTAACAATTCAGACTACAATTATTAACATTAATTAATACTAACACTACAAAGAAGCATTTGCTTCTACCTACAGACCCACCAAGGCCCAATAAAGTATAAAAAGGAAAAAAAGAATAGAACAACAAATTAACATAAAAAAAAAAAAAAAAAGATTCAACTCTAAAAAACTCTGCGATAAGAAAAAGTATTTTTTTCAATTATGCAGGTCAATTTAATAAATGTTTTTTTTTTTGAGAAAAGATGATTGGAGGTGCAGTCAGCACAGACACACAAAAATAAACAAAACTTATTTATTTGTGCCAATGTTTCGACCTGAATTTCAGGCCTTCATTGGGGCTGAAAAAACAAAAGGAGATAAAACCTTAATTCAAAGGAACATAAAAATAAAAAAAAACAGTGTTCAAGAAAATAAATAAATAAACATAAAGAAAGATCTGTAAGATTCGTTATCTTTATTTACTTTTTTTATTATTTATTAACTTTAACATTGTTTTGTTTTTTTCATTATTTATTCTCATAATTCTTACATCTACAATATTATATATTATCAACTACTATCTACTTAATTTACTTTTATGTATATTTCCCAGTTTGTTATAACTATCTTTTTATGAATTAAGGTTGAAACATTGGCAATAATAAATAATTTTTGTTTAATTGTATATCTTTGCTGACCACATCCCCAACCATTTTCTCCTGATATCCATCAACAACCAATTATTAACACCTCACATTTTTTTTTTTTTTATGAGATGTTTATAGTTAAGTAGATAATATACAAAAGATGGTTGGAGGGTGTGATCAGTAGAAATTAACACAAATAAGTGTAACTTATTGTATTAGTGCCAGCGTTCCGATCTAAATTTTTTCCTTCATCTGAGCTAAATAAACAAAAATAATAATAACCGATGTTGTTTTTATTTATGGTTGTTATAAGGCCTAAAATATAGATCAAAATGTTGGCACAAATGAAGTAACTTACAATTATTTGTCTCTACTCACCACACCCTCTGACCATCTTCCTCGCATAAATTTTTTGTTGTGTATTTCTACACTATAATATGAATTTTAAACTGTAACTTAAAAATTTGCTTTTTTAGAAACTAGAACGATAATTCGGATTTTAAGAGAAATAAGTACTTTTCTCAATTGTTAGAAACAAAACTATGAGCTGAATAGCTTGTCATATTCTTTTATAACTTCCTATAATATAGCAGCTCATTATAAATTGACAAAAGTATTCTTATTTTTTTCTATTTCGAGAAATTTCTTCAAATCCTTTACTTTATCAATTTTTCATCAATAAACTATCACTGTCAATGTATCAGACAGTCCGTAATTTTTCAGATCATAAATATGGGAAAGTGAAATTTGAGAAAAAAAATTTCAAAACTGTTTCAGTTGTTATTAATCATTATTTGTTTGAATTAAATTCAAATAAAAAGAATAAGTAGAAAATGCAAACCAGGTGTAGAGAAAAATAATTTATTTTATATAAATTTTGGCACAATTCAATAAAACTTTAATAACTTCCACTTAGAGGTTTTTGAAAACAATTATTTCTTTATGTTCTATATGAACAGTTTTCATTTTATCCTTCTCAATAGAATTAAAAAAAAAAAAAAAAAAATATAAAACACATTGATAATAGTGAATATATTTGGTTTTTAACCATTTTAAAGAGAATGATAGAGCCTAAAATTCTCTTGTGCTGAAATAAAAGCTAATAAAAATTACTTTAAATTCATTCTAAATTATTACTTTTGTAAAACAAGTATCTTTGATATTTCAAAAAATAGCAGACGGGTTTTGATATTTTAGGAAAATTGGTCATAAAGAACTTATTTTGGTTTCAAATTGTAGCAAATTTTAAAGAATAATATGACAAGCTATTCTGTCAGGTATTAAGTTTTAGAGTTATAATTTTTTTTCCCCTAAAAATTGAAAAAAGTACAATAATTTTGCTTAAAATATGAAATATCGTGTAACCATTTTGGGAATCAAAACCAATGATATTAGTACCAACTGACTAAGGCAGACAAAACAAAAATTATGTTGATTTATTGTTCTATGTGATATGCTTAGAACTAACTGATTTCAACTAACTAAACTTGGTATAATATAAAAATAAAAAAGAAGAGCTATCCGTGGAGTATGGAGCCAATACCTGGTCTCAGAGGGTTCGACTGCGACGACGGGTGCTGTAGCGGGCGACTGGTGGGTCGTAGGTTGGGGGGGCGGCTGCTCAGGGGGGGCCCCGCCCTGGCCCCCTGGCAGCGGGGGGAAAGCATCGGCCTCAAGGTCAAACTGCGGACCTGGGCTACCGGGCGCTCTGCTACCACCTTCGTCCTCTTTTCTCCTCCGCCTGTTTTCACATATAATCTCTCTTACCCAACCAATACAAATTTCTTTAAAATAATTACATACCTACTTAACTCAAATCTAGAAAAAAAAAATACATTTCTAGAAAATAAAAAATTAATCGCAAACAAAATAAATGAGAAAAATCAAAATCTGACAGCCTACAAAATGAGTAAAGGAAATAAAATTAACAAGCAACTGAATTAACATAATTTATATTTTTACCTCATGTGAAAGCTGGAATCAGAGTAATTTTGTGAGCTAATACCTGTAATGAACTACTATCCTTAAAAATATCATGAAAATCACAAAATAAAGATCATAATAGTTGTAAAAAAAGTTCCAACTCTTCAAAAATTAAAAAAACCAAAAAAAAATGACAACTGGAACTTGACATTTTTATTGCCTTTAGTGTTTATGACGCTAAGGAAGAGTGCAAGAAACCTCAATAATGGTTTGAATACACATTAGTGAACCATATTAAGAAATTTAATATCTCATTATAATTAATATTTAAAAGTAAAAATATAATAACTAAATACAGAAAAATTATGACATTAAGAAATAGCAAAACTGATCTGATAACCTCTGGGAGTCGCCTAGGTGCAAACTGTTACATTGGTCAACTTAAAGTTCAGAAGGAATTCTTTAGGCACACCTTGTCTTCCTATAAGAGGACCTCACCTGTCTATGGCGTCTTTTGGAAATTCTGACTACATAGTGATAATGATGACTACATCATCTCCATGCTGTTATGATCCTGCGTATAGTGTTACAGGTCACTAGCTTAACCATCACATTTTGATTGAGATCCTTTGGTTCTTAGACCTTTACAGTAATATGATAATATAATGAATGAATATAAGTTTAGTGAGATAACTTGGAGAATACCACAGAGGTTTTTGACTGAAAAGATCTACGGTAGACTAGATCTTTTCTGTTAGTTGCATCTCCGAGGGGGATAAAAGATTTTGGCTAGTCTGTATGGACATTATTCATAGATTTCAAAGTAACATACGACATTATCAACAGGAATACCATATATAAAGCTATGAGAGAATTAGGGGTACCAACTAAGCTCATCAGGCTAACGAGATGAGCGGAATAAACTGAAGAAAGGAGACCTAATAAATAGTTCCTCTTTTAGTTGAAACGGTCCTCCCCAATACTGTGGGGCAAGCTGAATTAGCTCAGGATGTAACAATAACATGACCCGGATATTGGAATATCCCACTAATGTACTCGTCATTGGAAGATCTCTTGTCTGTTCAAAGCATAAAGGATTCATTACACTTAATGTTGAAGTTGTACGTTCGGGTACCAAAGTGAAAATCCAAAATGAATGCATTAAGGTAAAAGAAACGTGCAAACACTCAGTGTATATATGTGTTGTTAGTGATTAAACTTTTGATATAGTCAATAATTTCAGCTACCAAGAGTCTAATCAATGGAGATAGGAACAATTAAGAAGCAGGTTATTCAGCAGAGCCACTGATATAAGACCCTCATCAGACCAGAAAAAATGAACAAGTTTGAAAGGTAAGTTCTCAGAGAAATACAAGAATGAAAGAAATATACCAGCTATTTCCAGGAAATAAATGTGTCCATGTTTATTAAAATATATCAAAAATGGTTAGGACATCTCCACAATATGGATGATAGGAAGTAGACTGTTCACATACGCACAACACACCATTTTGTGAGATTTGTTTATTTAGACTTTATAACATGCGCTTCCGTTGAAAACTTACGATATGAAATTTTTCAAAATCGGAATACTTTCCCTTACTATATATTCACTAAATAGAAAAGTAAAAAAGTGGAATTAGTGTCCGCGTTTAAGTTGAATTCGTGGAGAAAGGCTGCGCAAGCTCCTCTCTCCACTACATTACCAAAGATTGCTAACGATCCAACCAGAGAAGAGATTACTTGGGGTGTTGCCATAGAAAAAGGTCTGTGCCAACATTTAAAGAAAAGCATTTTATTCATAGTACAGAAAATTTGTTTAATTTTTTTTTTTTAAAACGAAAGAAAAGGCCAATCTGTTTAATATTTAATAAACCTCCTGAAGGTTATTTCGTTTATAGACAGTGAGAACATGACGGTTAGTTTTTCCCTTATCTGACTCAAAATAATTAAGAGAAATTCCCGATTATAAAAGTCCATATTTGAAAAGAATGGTACAACACTGATACGAAGGACTAGACTGGTACAGAGAAGTTTGTAATTTATAGCAATACATGTGTGTAATATCAGATGAAAATGTGAATGCCTGTTTTCACAATCTATAATGCCCAATGAAGGTTATTAACTATATTTTGTTTTCAATGGTTAATGATTAAGCAGTCATAATAAATGTTTTGACAAAACACATTGATCCTCATTAAAAATAAAATAATAAATTAGATAATCAAATAATAAATTAACTTTAAAAATGCTAGCATAAGTAAAATTAACATAGAAATAAATGAGTTAAAAAGAAAAAAGCTAACAACCTAGGTGGTAGCGCTTGGTCCTTAGAATGAGGTGTCCGACAAGAATCATCTTCGTGGCGCTGGGTCTCCTGACCTTCAAATCGCCCAGTCTCTTTCGTAGGCTTCCTCAAAATGCCAGAATCAGACATAGATGTTCTTGCTTCTAGGCCACCACCCTTTTTCTGCCTACTAAATCATAAAACAAGCTTAAATTAGCATGCTAATTCTGGTGATTCTATGTATTTTAAGTTCTTCATCAAACGAAGAACAATTATATAAACCAGTGTAAGTAATAATCAAATAAATGCTTTCTTTCACTATATTCCTACTATCTACCAAAAGAAGAAGAAATAAAACTTTTATCCCATTATATGAATTGTTACTAAGCTACAAGAGTCCATTATACTCATTAGATAGCTAATTACAAATTAAAACTTTTCTACCACAAAAAAATTCAGAAAATTATAAAAATATAAAATGAATGTAAAACAAAAAAATAAAATTAACTGTTAAAAGAGTTATTTCATCATCATTATAGCCCTCAATTATTGAGAAGTAACAATAAAAAACAATAATTTTTTTGACAATTATTAACTCCTTTTGATTCTCGAAATCTAGAGGTAACAGAGAGATAAAAAATTTTTCAAGGAGTGTCTGAATAGGAATGGATTGTTTTTCCATAGGGACATAAAATGATAAGATGGTATATCAGTGGCCATAAAAAAGTTATATAGTGCACAACCAATTGCTAAAGGTTTGAGAGATAGCTCGAAATGAGGGTCAAAGTTATATAGTGCACAACCAATTGCTAAAGGTTTGAGAGATAGACCGAAATGAGGGTAAAATTAAAAAATATACATTTTGTTTTTTGGAAATTTTTTTTACTCATTAGTACAGTCCAAATCGACAAGATAAAATGATAGTTTTTATCAACTTTGCCAAGAAACTCAATATAGTGACTTTTACTCAGCGGAACATGCAATAAAAAAATTACTATGAAATGCGCCAAAAATTTGGATGATGATGTTAGTTTCAAAAACATTGTCAATTGTAGTAAAGGCTGATGGAGGGTTTGGTTTTGGAGTCCACATTCTGCCAACATTAGCATGTTACCGGCGGGAGGCAATAATCGGTAACTAGGTGGATGCATTGTTGTGCAAGGGTTGAAAGGTCTGCTGCTTTAAATTTAATTTCAAATGTTACAAATAAAATATTATGATTTATTCTTATAGGGAGGACTTCTGAATTTATTTCTTCTTTTTGTTGTCTCGACTTTTTTATATTAATTATTGCCTGCATTTGGGGTCCTTTCCCTACAGGACCAAATTACCTTTTTTCTAATCTCCTGGTTAATTACATCATATAATTTCTATTTTGTTTTATTTATAACTGGTCTTAATTTTATAAGGAGACTTTTTTCTATACATACACTAACACTTGACTGAATATATACTGTCTGTTCCTTTCTACTGAGATAAAGATTAATTTAAATTCAATCATTCTTATTAGAAGCCTATTGGCTATTGTTAAAAACAGAACAAAAAAAAAAAAAAGTAAATAAACTAAAATTAAAACAAGCTAAAATCTACTTAATAATTCTTTCTTAATATATTTAATAAATAATATACCTGTTCCTTGGAGTAAACCTTGTCGTATGTGATTTAGTAAAGGGTCCTTGAGGTGCGAGGCCATTCACTGAGAAGACAGAACCGATATCAAAGTAGGCGGGGCTCGTCGGGCCCCATGTTGGCAACATACTAGGCGGATAGAACGGTTGATGTTGCTGAAACTGAAGAAATTCAACATGTTTTAAAAATAAAACATTGATATAATAATTACTGACAATAGCCAGTTTCCTACAATAAAAATTAGGTACAAAAAAAAAATTTACTGAATAAGTTATAAGATGATTCTGAACATAACATAACCGCGATTGATCATAGAAACCATACCTTGGAAATTTTCAAATCTTAAGAAGTATATTAAAAAAAATAATAGGTAGCCTACCATTTTAACATCTTTTTTTTTTTTACAAAAAAACCTTTTTATAATAATAAAGATTTTCCAAGGTCATTTTGAGGAAAAGTTCATGTTATCAAAATCGTTGTGATAGAACTTCATAATTAACAAAAACAATTACTTTACAAGCTAGATTACAATAGAGGAACACTTGTAACAATATTAAATACTATTACAAATTGATGAACACACTATCACTATGATATGCTTGATGTAGCATGTGTACAATAGTATATATTCATATATCTATTATATAAACATATTACAACAATTAACAATTTTATTCATCCCAGTGATGTCTCACTAGCATTCTTATGCTTGTTAAATTTTTAATTATTAGGGTTTTTAAAAATGAAATTCCAGAACTTTTTATTCAAATGATCCTCTGACTATTACAGGTATTCTAGTAGGTCCAGTAAACATCCTAAATCAATTTATTCATTCAGTTGATTGAATTTTAATAAGTCAAACTTATATGGAAATATAATTGGATATGGAATAAAATGAGATAAAAATTTTTGTGCCCAAAACTTATAATAACCTGAATAATTAAAAATCTGCTAGCATTCCATAACTTCTATGAATCTTAAAATTAGGGTTTAGTGCATCCAAGGATTAGTTGAATATAAACAATATGAAGAAAGAAAAAATAGTTAATGAGGTTTTAATAATTAAGCGTAGATTAATATGAGTAGATTGTCTGGGGTGTGGTCAGCAAAAAATAAACAATACTTATTAAGTCATGCCAATGTTTTGACCTGAATTTTTCAGGCCTTCATAAGCGCTGAAAAAACAAAAAATGAGATAACACCCATAACTAAAAGAAAAAACATAAAATAAAAATAAAAATAATATGTCTTTTTTTTTAGTAGGGTTGTTATCTCATTTTTAGTTTTGCCCTGATAAAGGTCTGAAATTAAGTTCGAAACATCAGCACAAATAAATAAGTTTTGTGTATTTTTTTTTCTGCTGACCACACCCCTGACTATTTATCGCAGAAAAAATAGTTATTAGCTATTAATTATTTCTCCTTGACCATCTCCTTCCAATTAACTTTTTATCAGTCACCTCTCTTTCTCTCTATACATACACTACAACATCACATTATGGAGATGGCTCTTATTAAATTTAAATAATCATAATTGAAACTCGATATAATGTAAATACTCACGCCGCTTACATATATCTGAACTTGGCTGGGAAAGTTGACATTGTGCGGAAGGGAAGATCCATTAGAGTAGAGGTACCTCTGAGCTGGCTGCGAAAAAGGGGACGGATCAAAGACGCCCGGCCCGGTAGAAGCGGGTGCCGGTGGTGTCCTGTAGCCATTCTTCAGGCCCATTCCACCACCGATTCCCGGCGGCAGCGGTAGTCTATTCATAGGCTTTGCTTTTATCCTGGCCATTATTGGCTTACCCTAAAAGAAAATTTCACATTGAATATAAATAGTATAAATAATACAATAAATATTTAACAGAAACTTAAATAATACACATAATTAATGACATAAACATGTAAGAAATATATATTTTTTTTTTCAAATTACCAAAAACACACTTCCTTCATATGTATGCTGAAATGAGCTTAATAAATAATAACTCATAAATAACATCATGAAAAAAATAAAATAGCATATAAAAAATGAATGATACAGATAAATTCACAAACTAAACCAACATTCTGATAAACCAAACATGTCTACTACTAGGAGAAAAGATATGAATTATTAAAATATAATTGAGATTTAGAGTTGGTGATCTAACAGGAGAGTTAAGTCTTAGAACAGGCAGTTCGAAGCCAAGAGAGTAGCGACACCTTAGCAACCTCAAATAAATAGCAGCACTAGTTTGAATCCACCCTGGGGACGGAGTAGACTGTTATTTAATGGCAACCCTACAGAATGAAAACTTGACCCCCTACTCTGGTTAGAATAGATTAGTTACCAGTAAGATACCATTTTTTATACCATAACCAGGAGAATTATGAGTGTGAGGAGTGATCACTGGCCAGCCTCTTTAACGACCAGTAACAAACATGAGCGATAAAAAAGGTCTTATTTCAGTTGTGCAATGCATACTGATTAGTTTACTATTAGCATTTATAGTTGGTTGTACTATCAACAAACTGCAACATGTAGATTCCTTGACGATGAACTGTTGTCCCTTATATTCCCTGAACATTTTAACATACAAAAATTTAAAAAGGAATATGATCAAGTCCTTTTTAAATACTTAAAAAACTGAATTAAAGTATTTTCCTTAAAGACCTTTTTTTTTTTTTTTTTTAATATTAAATCGTAATAATAAATTAAAAATATAGTGCACAACACATTTCATTATGCCATCCATCATAAAATGAGACTACTAATAACTCTTGACTCTCCATTAACACAATTTCCTTAATACATTACTCAATAATCTTAAGTATTTATATTGGGAGAATATATTAAACCGTATGAAGTAGATAACAGTAGGTTATTCTTAGTGGTGGTATGTTTACCAACGCTCTGTCCTACTTAGACACCAGGTCAGTTGTTGCCAACCTCTTTTTAATCAGGACAGTCTGGATGAAGCCCAGCAAAGTGGGACGAACATTGGTTAAAATTAAATAGTTTTTTCCTTCTTCAACACTACTTGCATATCTTATATTATACATATCTTCTTACCTACATGATATTATATTTCATCTGTCACTGTTTTCAATTTACTACCATACAATTCCACAAATATCAATCAATTAAAATTTTGTACTATTCAATTATCAGTTATCATTTTTTATCATTTATGATTTAATTCAATATTTTATATAATTCTAAATTTGTTTGTATACTATTCCTTTTCAATTGTATGTTACTCTAAATGTTGTTGTTATCTCTTTTGTTCTATAGCCCTGATGAAGACCTGAAACTCAGGTCGAAACGTCGGCATAAAATAAATAAATATGGTTTTGTTTATTTATGTTGTTCTTTCCTGACCGCACCCCCCGACAAACTTCTTCAAGCATTAATTTACGGTCAACTATCTACACCTCATTATAAATAGTTTGTTTTTTTTTACTGTTTTCTACCTATATTGACCGCCACACGGACTATCTTCCCTACAATAAAATGGATATATTCTAAATATGTAAAATGTTTTGAGAAACATAAAAATGATATAACATCAATATTTAACTCAAAATCATTTGTTAATATAGCATCACTCGACACCTGATTTACCAAACAAAAAATAAAACAGGCTCTAATAAGATGCTGAAATAAAAACTTTTTAACAATGACAGATTTTAAATATACCACTAACTTATAACAACTTGATTTAATAAAAAATAAACTTTAAGATAAAGAATTTATAATTTATAAAATAGAATATAATAATTTATAATAAATCTTATTGATGTAATCATGATTTAATGTAAAATAATGTGGACTGGAAAAATGTCAAGTTAAAACAAATGAGTAGCTAATTTAGTAATTGTTTCTTTATTGACTGAAAACTATGAATTAATTTACAAATTTTAATTCTTGTTTGTATGACCCTATCTTTTCTATTTATTGATTATTAGTTTTCATTTTGGGATTCTCTATGGTATTGTGTGTTATAAATACGAGATGCTCAACAAAAAACTGAAAATATTGTACTCTTTAATTGGTGCCCAAAAAATTAAGATACATTTACAAAAAACTTAACAGTAGAGGTTCTTGGATACCAATAAACAGAAAATTACCCTCATCGGGTACATTACCTCAACCTAGGGGTCTTATCTTTCACTAATAAATCTTTCTTAACAGAGCTAGAAATTTTAATCTGGCAGAATCTTTTAGAAGATAATAATTTTAATGACCTCATAACCTTCCAGTGGATCAGTCATAAATCTCCCGAATCCATACAAACCAGCAAGTTCTTTTCCAGCACACTACATTCATACCAACACCACTTCAAATTACCTACGGACTCTCAAGCGTTCATATTTATTTTCCTCCCCATTATAAGACTTTGACCCAACCTGTTAGTCAATTCATATATTTCAAAATCCATTTTATTTTCTTTCAATATTAGATATATATTTCATATGAGTTTTATGTTTAACAGTAAATATTGAAACAAATCTTAATTATATGAAAAACTGAAGATAAGTGTTTCACACACAAAAATCATCACGCTACCTCTGTATTAAGTTTTAATTGTCTTTTCTGGACCATATGCTCATACGGCATATAATGACAGCATTAATTGGAATAATTTTACATTACTTTTAAGGAAGAATATCCTCAAATAATTAGAGTTTGCTTACAAAATTTGTTATCTTGTTAATTTTTTTTTCTTCAAAATTAATTTAATTTTTCAATAAGTAGAAACTGTGTTTGTATCAGGATATCTAACAAAATAGCATGAAAAAATTCCCCTGACTTTTCTCCTCACCATTTTTGAATCTATATAGTTGTTACATAATTAAGCATTCAATCATTAATAACGATTATCTATTTTTCACAACTACATTAACTTGTTACATGCATGTCATATAGGCAAACTTTAAATTAGGATAAGAATTTTTCCATATTTATTTATTGGACACTGATATTTAGGAGAGCATTCTATTAGTTAAACAATGGTTAATATTTCTTATAATAAATAATTTATAACATTGACATATTTGTGGAAGTCTGAAACATTTTAAACAAATTTTTTTTAAAACTTATTTCTTAGGCCTATAACGACTTCATGATGGCTGAGAATTGAGCCTTTTATTCTTCATCCACCTACTGTAGGTTTACATAAAAATGATTGTTTTTTAAATTAATAATATTGACTATATCAGTACGGTATTAGAATTAGTGTAATATTAAATTACAATCCAGTAAATAAAGTTGATGTGCAGCTAATATTTTATTGATATATTAATCAATCAATATTTACTTTTGTAGAAATTTAATATCAACAAAATTCAAAAAGACACCATTAAAATATAAAATTATCAATAATCAATACTATTCATTCAAGTAATCTCAATTTTAATTAATAAATTCTTTTTTCTGCCAAAAATACATCTAAATATGATTAATAGATATTTTAATACTACTGATACAATTCACAGAATCTGTTATCAATGAGTGTTCTCCACTACTGGGTAATCTCAGACTTAAGAATGAAATGAAAATACTTCTTAGATCTTCTAAAACACTATGTCTTCAGAAGAAATATGGGGTACTATTAATTATAATTATATTATATATAAAAATAAATATGAGAATTAAATTTAAAATACCTGAAATTCTCTAACTTCTTCTCTTAAAAACCTATATGCTTTTTGAGCATCTTCGTCATTTTCAAACGTAACATACCAAGAATTGTTGTGAGCAAATTCACAAGAAATTAGTTTTGGACAGCCTTTTCCAGAAAATAGGCCCTGTAAAAAAAAAAAAATATTAATAAAATTTTGGTAACACTGATATAATGACACAAATAAAATAAATCCCATTTATTTATGTTTATTATCACCTTAATGACTGCACTCCCAGCCATCTTTTCCTCATAAAGTCAGAGTAGAAATATACAAGCTAGTTAAACTAATTTTATTTAAAAGCTTTGGCTTGTACCAATTAATATTAGGACAAATTAATTACTAATGTTGTTTGTTCATATGGCACTGCAAGAATAAAAAGGGCACAACTAAGCAAAAAAACTAATTCTTATTAGAACTAACATCAGATGGAGGTAAAGTTCTCCTTGGATGTTTCTATAACACATGATGCTATGTAAGTATATCACTTATAAGATCTAATGTTTTGGTCTGATATTCTAGAGGACTACCCGCTTTTTATAATAATGGTGTCTCATTATTATAAAAATTTTAGAAGTTAGAAATATAAAATCTGATTGGTTTGCTATCCTGGTACTATTCATATACAGAGCTAGAAATAAAAGTATACATAACCATTACACGGGAATCATTTGAAAAGAACATTTAACAGCTAAAATTTTAATATTCAACTTTAGATTTCAACAATTATAGTTCAATAGCATTTAGTTTGTATTTTTAAAATCCCAGAAAGGTAAGAGATGAACCACATTAACTCTTCATAGAAGTGGCGATGATAAACACCTATTAGGAAAAGTAACTGATGTTAAGCACTCAATTAGCTTAACTGTGAGATGGATTATAAATAAAGTGAATTATAAATATAAACTCACCTTAACTTCTTCTATAGGAGTACTATCTGGAATTTCTCGGAGGATCACAATGCAGCGTTTATGATTCGGACGCACTTTTTGTCCCTCGTCATCAACTTGGACATTGGGAGACTCTACAAAAATAAAGTAATTTATAAAAATTTGTTCATTCGATTAATCAATTAATATTTTGTACTAATATAATATTATGTATAAATGTAATATGTAAATAAATGTATAAAATTCATCTCAACTCACCTCTCAGGACTTCAGTAATCAATTTTATATCAGTAGTCAATTTTTTAACTTGATTAAAGTTCGCTACAGTCCAGATGGGTACGTATTGGTCATTGTCCATCTGAGATAGTAGGTATGTGTCATTGGCTAAGTTTTCCCTGAAAGAAAAAAAAAAAACAAAAATTAAAAAT
>NW_027108467.1:1462801-1469009 GCF_000696795.3 Halyomorpha halys
TAACTTTGACTTTTTAAAAACATAATTATACAAAGCTTAAACAGCAAGATTAAATTTTTATAATTTTATTAAAAAAAGATAAACCTCTCTTAAATGAAATGAATTTACACATTCTGGATTAGATGGATAATAGAATTATAAACATATTATAGATTTAAAAATTTATTGATTGCATGAGTAAAATTGGTCTGTAAAAACGGGTAATTCACCTATAAAAATACCTGCTACATAGTGGCTATGACTGGCTTACCACAGATGGGAGGTACCTTTTGACTAATCTCAGTGGCAGTTATTTAAATCAAATATTAAGTTTAGCAATAACAAAAACTCAATACTATGCCTAAACTAATAACAAAGTATGTTGATGACATACCACCGTGAACAAAAATGATATAAATAATATTTTAGAGATACTAAATACATATACTAATTAAGTTAAAATTTATCACAGAAATTGAACAGAAAAAAAATCATTTTCATAGATATCAACATAAGGAGTATTCATAATCTTTAGTCTAGGTTTGCTAAAAACCTAAATGGACAAAAGCTTCTGATGATAATCACAAGAAAACTATTTAAATAACAATATGGGATTCATTAGTAATACATCTAATTTTCCTCTTATAAATAATGAATCCTATTCTTACCTTGAAAAATAATATTCAAGCTGGGACGAGAGCATTTGCTTGAGCTGGTCTAGCGGGATGGGAGGCAAGGGGTCGGGAGGCTGCTCCGCAGCCGGGCCCGCCCCACCCTCGCTAAACGCCTCCAATCCTTGACTGCCTTCAACCTCTGAAGCCCCATTCAACAAACTGAAATAAATCTTAATAATGAATGAAAAATAATTTTTATAATGGGATATGTCCCCGGAGAATTACAAAATTTCATTTCAGATGAACATTAATTAACATTTCGATATATATATTTGTACAGAAGACTGATGCTATAAATATTTAACAATTTTTTTTTCCTCTTTTCCAAAATTTATCTTTATTTTAAAAACTATTAACATTACACAGAAGTTTTGAAGTCCTCCGCCTACCTATTAAAACAGTAAATATTCTGTCTCTTCCTGGCTCCTTATATCAAAAATTAATTTATCAATTTTTTAAAAAAAAAATTATTAATATATTTCAGGAAACCATTAACTCTTCAGTATTAAGTAAAAGACACAATATTTATTGTTATAGTAGGAAGTACACTGAAGACTGAAGTGTCGGTGTAATGTAAATATTTCTTAAAATTTTTAGAAAGGAGAAAAAATTAAAAAAATAAATATTTCTATGATATATATTGAACTTTTTTGAGGTAGAACATTCGTGTGTAAACAAAAATACATTTGCAAATTATTTTAAAAATCTGTTTCTGTCACACTTAACATGGAAACGCATACAGAGCTAAATAATTTAATAAAGGAATGAATCAGGTTTTCTTTTTCGCCTACCTGAATGGTGGATCCTAACAAAAAAGTTATAGTAAAACAATTTAAAGAAAATCCTGTGTGGAATGTTATACCACCACCTTGTGCACCGGTTGTTCCTTGGGTCTTAAGTTCACATGGAATCAAGAGCTTGTGGTTAACAACCACACCACTTGACTTAACTATTACAGTACTCAATCATGACAAAATTTGATGCTTTTAAATCCAATCGAGACGGCGATTTTTTTCGAACATGGTCCTCAATGAAAAATTTCTCTCTTTAAATTGCCTATTTTTTAATAAAAAAAACAAACTCATTTACTATGGAAACCAACCAATTCGCAAGTGAATTTGCATAAACAAGATGATTGCACACTGTGCAACACTGGGAGTTTTAGAGCCACCAGAAATGCATTATCCTGTTAAATATGTTAGAAACTAATTTTTAAAATTATTAACAGATGTTTTATGTATTAGGCTCCAATATAATATTATATTTTCAATTTTATTAAATGTTGGAAGTCATAGATTACAAGTAAAACTTTTGCTAATGAAAAGTTACTTGTCATCTACCTGTACCTAAACTAAATTTGTACTTGACTATTATTTCAAAACTGCAGCATGAATTTGATTCCGAAGCAGGTTGTAAATGAGAAAATTTCTTATTTGCATATTTGTCACTTCTACACAAAGGCTACTTTTCATATCTTTTTTATGTATAGAATAGATCACCATTTTTTAAAATAAGATATTCAAACCTGAAATATAAAAACTAACTATCTGAGAAAGAAAAATAAAATAAAATAACCAACTGGATAAAGATCTTACTCGTTTAAGAGAAATAGAGAACTAAGGCATAAGCCAATTAAATTTGTATGTATGAAAAAAAATAAAAATAAAATATACTTATTGTAAAGAGTACATTTAAAGATGTCAATGAATTGAAAAATGAATAAAAGTAATGAAAGTAAATAATGAATAAAGTAATGAAATTGATTAATAATTAAAAATATATTTCGATAAACACTAAAACCAAAGGATAATTTATATCCGTTGCGGCCAACATATTTTTAATAATAAGTTACGTACATTTAATAAAATGAATAATATATTTATAATGTCTTATGCATAAAGTTCATTGTTTATTTGATTAAAGTAAATACTTCAGAGACATTGCATACAGTAAAGGTTAGGCTCAAGGGATATTTATCTCTACAAAACAGCCTTACTAGCTAGTAGTCTGGCCAACTCTGTTGTGAGTTCTTCTTGGCATGGGAAGGCAGATTGACTTTTTAGAATCTTTCTTGACAAGGACATCAGGGAACATTTATCCACGGTGGGGGGGAAGGGGGAGGCTCTCCAACAGTCACCCATGGTGATATAAAGAAATTATTCATTTTATATCACTAATGACACTAACTCTATTCAACTCAGCTTATTTTTAATTTGATTTAAATCAGGTTTATTTAATTTTTTCGTTTGTTTAACCTGATTAATACTTTTGTAATAGTATAAATGTTTTTGTTTGTAATAATACATCTTTTGGCGACGTTTCGCAACTTTACTGTTAGCTCTATAACAAACAACCCCAACAGCTCTCATTACACATTTTAGCTAAACAGGACATAAGTTTAAATTTGATGCACCAAAAATAATACATAAAAAAAAACAAAAAACTTCAAGCGAAATTTTAAAGAAATAATCACAATAGAAAAACATAAGAATTAAACCATTAATAAAAAAATCAGATGTAAAAAATTTAAATTCATACTATTCTAACCTTTAATAAATACATAAAGACACAATTAACAACATAAAATAGAAACAGACAAAATATCAAAAACAGACTGACTACCTACAGGGAAAAAAAAAAAATTCCGGTACATGTGGGGAAACCTAAATAAACCTTACCTTTATTTCAAAACCGATTCGGTCCTTCTCTTAATCTTAAGATTGTAACATCATAATGTAGAACACACTGCAGTTGAGAATTGTAAATAATGTTTTTATTAAACCATATTTTGATTGTAGTATTTATTAGTCAGAGACTGCACTATACACTTGTAGTTTTGTAACATTATTTGAAGAGGATATATGTTCTAAAAAATGGTGTTTTTCTCATTGTAGGGCATGACTATGGCAAACAATAAAGTTGCGAAATGTCACCAAAAGATGTATTATTACAAAGTTGTATTATTGACTGATCCTCAAGACCCACCAAAAAGAAAAATGAATACTTACAACAGTCGTGAAAAAAGTTATCAAAATATATATATATATTATTTTAAAGATTTTCATTTTACTATCTTAAATTATGTAATATACACTTCTTTTTTAAAAAACAAAACAAAATACTACTCTTTTTTTTCCCTTCTTCTTTACTCCTAATAACCTTTTCCCTTTATGGTTTGGGGCTAGCAAAGGTTCCTTTTGAACCCCAACCCACCATAACAATATCATATTCATTCATAGAGAGTGACGAAAAGAGTTTAATTGGAACCAAAGTTAAAAAAAAAAGAAAAGAAAAGAGAGAACAAAGTCTGAGCTTTAAGAACATGAACTGTACTATGGCGGAGATATTGATTTTAATGAAAAGTGCTTCAGCTTTATTGCTCTGAATATTGATAACTTGAACACAAGCCCATGAATCTACTCAAAACTTAGGGACTTAGATAAGTAGGGTGGTAGGTGAACATTGTATGATGCGCACATACCGTACTTTTTATCTAGTAATTTTGGATTTTTTCTTCAAAGGAGAATAGCGGTTTGACATTAGGCAGTACAGTACAGTATCGGTGGATTTACCATGGACACATATTTTTTAATGTATTTAGCAAGAAATACACACATATCCGAAACAGACATATCACATATCAGACAAATAAATATAATCCTTTTGAAATTCTTTTCTGACAAGTTAAAAAATATGTTTCACAAGGTGCAGGTGTATAATGGGGGTTATCTTTTAACTTCAACCATTCCATCCTTAAGACTTAAACAAAAGGGATGTAAGGAATTTCTTGTTTCTGTATAATTTATATGAAAAATAGCACTGAAACAGTAAAAAAATGCGAGATTGGAAGTTTATTGTGTAAATCACATCCATTCTGTAATTAAAACTGTAGCGTATGCTTTATTTTGTGTAACACAGACTGTGCCTGATACATGTAGCACCCTGTTTTATAATTTAAAACCAACCTATGAGATGAAAACGGTCCAATAATGTTTTTTTTTTTAATCTTATCTTATGAAAAGGCATACAAAGTGAAAATAAAAAGTAATGATCTATCAAAAAGAATAATATTTTTCTGAAGTGTCCTAAACTCTCAATGGAATGGGGTCAGAGTAATAGATAGGTACAACCACTATTGGAGTTCAGAAAGATACATTCACTAAATAACAAAGGATCACAAAATCTGCTAATTCAGTTAGTCAAGCGACACAATTTTCCCAAAGTTATCAATAACTTATCCAATATAAAAACCTTTAAATCACACTTATGATCAGATTGCTCACATTCAGTAAGAACTAAGATAAAGAGAACTAAAGAAATATGATTACCTTTAAGGAAAAAATTTTAAGCTAACATTGTAATAGATATAAATTAATTTTTTTTTTTTATTGTTGATTTAGAAGAATTCTGCCATTACAAAACTCAATAAATCTATAGAATGATTCTCCACATAAAAAAATAATAATAAATAAGTACAAATTGTATTATTAGATTTATTTTTTGAATTTGAGAAAATTTGTTTAATCAATATAATACCCAAATTTAATAATATGGGTAATTTGACAACTAAACTAAATGTTAATTGAGCTGAAGGCACAGCCAAGCCTTTACGAAATAAATACTTGATCCATCAATGGATGAGGAGAAAGATGAGTGGATAAGCATAATCTTGATTTATCGAATAACGTAACCAAAGCTATTATTATGGGGTGAAATGGTATAGATTTTTTTTTTAATGATTACTGTAGAAGTAAGTTAATCAATTACAAACAAGAACCTACTAGTATGAAATCTTAGATGATTAATGAACATTGAAAACAAAAACAAATTACAATAAAATAAAAGAAAAATTTAAATTCATTTTATTTATCGAACATATAATAATAATATAGAATTTAAGTGAGAGGCCGAGATCTAAAATAATAACAGAACTTTATTACTAGATTATCCTTCAATTTAATTTGTTTGGTTAAAAATTTAAAGAAATTTACACTAATAAAAACAAAAATATCACATAAAATATATTATGAATGATCTATAAGTTGTGTAAATTTTTATCTGAATACAATGTATCCAACAAATTCCACAAAATATGTAGATAAGTCTACGAAACTTTTCATTCATTTATTTATTTCATTCTTAATTAATTTGCATATCAGACACAACAATAAAAATTAATAAATGATGAAAATTATATAATTAATGAAAATAAATTATACATGTTAGGTTTCAGCTAGTCATTGGGAAATAAAGAAAGAGTTAGGGCAGTGAAAATGCCAACCAGCAGGCAAAAGTTTCAAGGCCAAATAGCAAACAAAACTTGGTTATTACAATCACAATTAATCAGAACATTTTTTCAAAGCCATATCTCATCATAATTTGTTTTATATATAACATTAAAAAATAAATAATACCAGGAAATATTAGATTGATCAATTACATATGTGACAGCACAAATTAAATTAAATTGGAGTCAGACTTATAAGTTTTAAACATACAATTTTATAATAAATTGAATCCACACACACACACACATATATATATATATATATATA
>NW_027108467.1:1469059-1477945 GCF_000696795.3 Halyomorpha halys
ATAAATTGAACAAACAATATTCGATTAAATTACCTCTAATTTATTTAATAGGCATTACTAAAAATTAGATGATGAACTACCTCATGACAAAATTACATATGGAAGATGGACATAATTCTCTAGGATTTAATAAAAATAAAAACTACATTATTACATTCGGCAATTCTAGCCATCTAGAAAAGACTTTAATGTAATTTGGTAATGAACCATTGAGGAAACCATCAAACATTTCAGTAGATATTAGTTTAGTATGGATAAAAACTTACCTAAATTCTGGTGTGGGAGTTGGGGGGTGGGGCTCAGGGGAAGCAGTAAACACCGCCCCTGAAGGGACTTTCCCAACGTCCCCATTCATGTACACGCTCCCTGAAACCGAAGAAAGAATAAATTGTAATTTATTTGTATAATTTAAAATACGGATATATATTTTAACTTAAGTTTAACATTGAATACATAGGTCATTAAATGCTAAGGAGCACTCTAAATAAAGAAATAAATGTGAGTTCTAAAATTGTAGACAGAGAACTCATAAAATTGGAATATTTGACAAGAGGTTAAAATTATTTCATTGTTCTTACAAATAACCAACATTTAAATCATAAATTTAATTGGGAGTTAGTCTAAGCTTTGAATCAGGTGATATGTAAGTATATATAAATGTATAATGAGTAAAATATATATATTCTGACAGCTTCAAGATTAATAACTTCACTACAATATCTTATAGGATAAAGAAAAGACACAAATAACAGGATAAAATGCAATAGCATAAAAGAACATCATGCAGGTATAACTTTATAACCTCCTCTAGATCAGTACAATAAGAATCAAACCCAACAAAACTTCTGCATGACTAGTGATATTTGTCACAAAGGATATTTTAATATATGAGTGTATGGAAACTCTAAGTAAGAATATCTCATACCACAAAATAGCATGGACTGAAAATTAAATTAGACAAGTTATATTTCGGGCCATTTTTAAATTTTTGTAACACTAATATTTTAAAAACACTTCACAAATATGACATAAAAAAGATGATTATTAAGAAATTGTCTTAAAATGCCATCCATTCTGACAATCTAGAAAATAAGAGCATGTTACTTACTCAAAATTAAGTATGCAGTTTATTATATTTCCGATCCTCTAGCTAAGGATTAATTAAGGCACTTACAGAAACAGTATAACAGGATAAAATGACTAAATGAGGTATTTAATAGAAATTTAGATAACAAAAGGTAAGAATATTCTCTGGGAAAGTAGGCTATATTAAATATGGCTGCCCCTAAGAAGGTTAGGATTTTCTAAATATAGTAGAAGTAAAATTTAAAAATGCTTAAAACACACAAAATAAGGGATGAAATATTGTTCTATAAGTTCCAATCACTAAAAATATAAGAAGAGTAACTTAGAGGTGAATACATAAACATCAAGGTGACTGGTCACATATCACTCAAAATAACATATTTCTTGGTAATACATCACTATAAATAAGAAAACTCTACTAGTTTTGGGGCTAATCCAATAATAAAATAAAAAAAAGAAGTATACCCAAGAAAACATAAATAAGGTTAGGAACATCTCTTCATAAATATTGACTGTTTATCTGAAAAAAACCGAACACCACAAAAATACGATAAATTAAAGAAAACGAATGTATTTTCACCTTAGGATAAACAAATTCTTTTAATAACACAAATGTGACCTAGGCAGACTTTATAAGTGCAATGTGATCTGACATAAATTCTTATATAATTGATTCCATGTAATTTTCTAAAATACAATAGTGACGTAATAGTTACCTAGGACAACTGATACACGAAATATGCAAGTCAAAACAGCTATATCAAAAAGAAAATATCTGTTTTCGAAGAAATTAGTCAGGAAACCATGTGCACGAGGGCTTCCTTTACCAAAGTTGTCGAGCAAGAACACAGACTAGCCATACCGAAATAGGACACATTCACTACAAAACACAATTTCGCCGCACAAATATTTGTATACTTGATCTTGCCACAGCGGTCAGGAGAAGCGTGTAATTGCCAATTTAATATGATGTGAAGCCTTACCAGTAGTATCTATTTCACTAACTTTATGAAATATCTCGGGGAAACCTTGGAAAATGGACGACACCAAAGGCACATGCCAGAGAAACATTGCATCATGGGAACTCAAGTCGATACTCTCCGCGACATCTATCGGAATTCAGAGTAAAAATATAACATATGTTCCAGTCGAGGTCCATCATTAACCTTTTTAATGTTCAAATTATGGTTAAAACAAATCTTATGTAACAACTCCTATAGTTATTATTCTAGGTGGAATTAATAGAGATCCAATAATAACAGAAATAATCTCTCGGCATCTTTTTTTATTTTCAAAACAGAATGATTTTGTAAACTGATTCCCTCTATTGGTCATAAACAAAACTTTAAATTTAACCTATTTAAATAATGATTTAGAAATTATATTAATCAAATGTTTGACAGTTTGATTTATGGGGCTAAAATTAAATCAACGTTAGTTATAGAAACATTAAATTTGTAAACACTGACTACTTACTTTAATTCACTAATTCTTCATGAACAAATTTTAATTTATATAAAAAAAAATGATTTTAAATCGAAATTACTGTACGTAATATTACAATATTCTCTTTAATGATAACAGTAAACAATCCATGACTACAATAACTACAAATTTGTGAACTTCATATCTCACGTAAGTAATACTTTTTTCATTTCCGTTTAGACAATGATACAGTATTTTTTCTTATCCCTTTTTTGGAA
The DNA here is from genome assembly GCF_000696795.3 of Halyomorpha halys. NCBI lineage: Eukaryota > Metazoa > Arthropoda > Insecta > Hemiptera > Pentatomidae > Halyomorpha > Halyomorpha halys. The sequence continues at coordinate 1,471,849 of NW_027108467.1, forward strand.
AAACTCCGACTATTGCAATAGATTTCATCGGATAAAGTATTCAACATTGTCTTCTCAACTTCAAATCTTAATCACTTCAGTAAAAGAATTGGCTATCTATAATCCTGCTTTAAATGTAACTAGTGAACAATTGACAGCTGTTGCCATGGCAGCGTTTGACTCGAGCAAAAATGCGCCACAACTTCTAATTTTTATTATTATTATCATTAACTTCTACTTTAAATGCTAATATCGTTAATAAAAATACTTTTAAAAATTATTACCTTCAAGTGGAGGGAAATCAGACTCAACCATTTCATAACTGTCCGGCTCCGAGTTTTTGGTTTTGCTCTCAAATACGTCAGCGTCAGGGTTTAAATTGGCACTTAATGAAGGCGTTACCTGCAACAAAAGTTTATTTTTTTTAAAATTATACTTTACTTACATATATTGTAAGTTAAAATGCAAAACCCATAAGTAGATCTGTAATGTGAGAATAACGATCTTCAAAACTGCAAATATATTGGAGGATCAATATTGGTCAATAAAGGTATATATCAACATAGTAAAAGTATTTATTGAAACTATTTATTGTTAACAAACGTTTCTTTCTCCCAACTTTGCAGGGCTGTAAGAATGAAGTTCTGCTATCAACTGAGACATAATTTACAAGTATTATAAATTATGAAAATGGTCAGAGGAGCGGTCAAAAGAGAACAGAAATAGTTAACAACTATTTATTTTGGCAACGTTTCGCCCCACTTTGTAGAGCTTCATCAGGGCTAAAGAAAAAATACAAAAACAACTAAAAATATTTTGATAAGATGATAAGATACAAAATAGGTAAATTAAGTAGGGTTAAAAATATATAAAAATAAGTGATAAGAAAATTATATACAAGCGAAAGAAAAGAAGAAATAAAATAGTATTAATATAAAATAAACAATGATGCGAATATATACCAAACAAAATTTAACATAATAAAAGACGGAAAATAAAGAAGTAAGTTGAGATTAAATAAAGGTCCAGAAAGGATAAATAAAATTAATAATAATAAATGAGTAAAGAACAAATCAGGACTACTCAAGTTTTTTGGTTAAAGTGGTTATTTTCCGTCATCTATTTTGTTTTTGTTTTCTCATATCTACTATTTTATTTTTACGTGTTATTACGTTTCCTGTTCCTTTTTAACCTTATAGTTTGCGCAATTTTTTATATTCTTAAAAAAATAAACTTTTGTTTATATTTTCTTTCATTTATATATAATTTTCTAATCTCTTATTTTACTCTACCTTAATTAACCTTTTTGTATCTATTATATTACTTAAAATAAAATATTTTTAGTTGTTTTTGAATCTTTTTAGCCCTAATGAAGTTCTAGAAAGTCGAGCGAAACGTTGGCAAAATAAATAGTTGTTAACTATTTTTGTTCTCTTTCTCTTTTGTTTCATTTCTAGTCATTGCTGACCATCTTCTTCATAATTTGAAATTATACCGTAAATTATTTATATATACATACACAAATATTATAGTTGAAAGGAATATGGTCCGGGTGCGGTAAAAAAAAAAACTCAAATAGTAGAAATATACTATTTTTTTCCATTTTAGTTTTGACTGCCATCAAAATAGCCCTGAAGAAGCCCTGCAACGTGGGGCGAAACGTTGGCTCATTAAAATAGTATATTTCTACTATTTGAGTTTTTTTTTTTTGACCGCACCCGGACCATATTCCTTTCATCTTTACACACGGTCAATCAATAATCTTCCAAATATTATGGTTGCTATAAATTTCATATAGTTCTTCAAAAATGTCTTTACTCAATAATAATATTTTCAAATGTACCTTCTCTTTGATCATATATATATATATATATATATATATCTAGTATTTCTAAAGAAAATGTGTAATACAGTAAACTGGTCTTATGCTGCGAAGACTAAGAATTAACGGCCGATATATTCTGAAATATAACACTGGTAACTGTAAAAAAAAAAAAAGATATTAAAAGGAAGAAATTAGTCAAAATAAATTGTATTCGCTAAGCCCATAGGCCTCTGGTTGCCATACTGGGTGCCGAAAGTGAATGCTAATTTCTCGAAATATTACGAAAAATTATAATTTAAATAGAAAATATATATTGTAAAGTTTTATTATTATTTTACTACATAATTTACCGCTCTAAAGATAAATGTGCTGAATTTTTTTTTTAGCTCTACAAAGGTACAGCGAAATATTTTTTTTCCCAATAAAGGCTTTGTCTGGGAACTGCTACTCTAGGTGGAGTGCTCGATACAAAAAACTCGTATAAATATGAAGTACTGTCTTCTACATAACTTAATAGACACAGGCCTCTAATACGGATATTTTATCTTTAAAAAAAAATAAAAAATTAGATCCCCTCTACTCCGGACGCAGACACCAATTTTGTTTCTCGTCAGTGTTTTACACTGCTCTATACCGGACAAAAGTAATCAAATATATATCAACAAACTCATGATTCTAGAATTAAATTTTTAGGTAGTTTATTTCGGAAAACAAGTTGTGTTATTGTTGTCTCCTTCCTCCCCCCTTCCCGAAAAATATTAAAACTTTTACGAAAATTTATTTGGTATTGAAAGTATGGATTAAGTATTTTAAGAACGTAAATATTATGCAGTTACCAAATTACAAATTAATTGTAATGCGAAATTCCAGTGAAAATATACGTCATTTAGAAATTATATTGGTTTTTGAAAATACATTATTACATAAAATATTCAGGCCGATAAAGGATGAGTTAACGGAAGCATTTAGAAGGCTACACAACGCTGAATTAACGGAACTGCACCCGTCAAATATGTGAATATTCGTGTAAACATGGCCTTTTACACTTAGGGAAGAACAGCGACTTAAGGTTATTGAAAATAAAGTAAAATATTTGGAGAAAAGAAGGATGAGTTAACGGGAATTTAGAAGATTACACAACCCTGAATTAAGGGAACTGCGCCCGGTAAATATAATTCAGGTTATAGCATTGCGGCGTATAAGATGGGCGTGTAAGTTTGTAGCGCGAACGGATTAACGTCAGAGGGGTAGACCGAAACGTAGAGGTGAGGACAGCGTTAAAACCGATTTAATAGATTTGGGTTCGGAGGAGCATCACTAGATAGGAAGATTGGGTTAAGACTTTCTTTCTTTATTTAATACTAGATCGGTACATGGTTAATGTAAGATGTACCTTTTTTTTTTATTTTAACAATTGATTATAAGGAGGGAGGGGTATAGTCTCATACAAAATACCTCCCTAACTATATACAACATTTATAAATAAAACAAAAAATTAGGATAAAATAAATAGATTAAAATAATAATTATTATAATAATAACAAAAACATTTATGGATTTAACAAAATAAATAATTGAACTCTAAAAAAAAAGAAAGCAAGAAAAAATGAAGAAATTAAATTAATTGAATTTAAGGTGAGGAGAAAAAAAAGAAACGAAATTAAGATAAAATAAAATTTTAGAGTGACAATAACAGAACGGATGAATATAGAATTTATAACCGGATGTCCTGCAGCAGCCTGGGCTTCAGTCTTCAGGTTGCGGTTGGGTTTCCCAGGTTGTAGGTCACTGCTCCTTTAACAGTGGGAGGAGGGAGTCACTGGACAGATGTACGTAAAGAACGATTGGTGGTATCGGCATCGAACCTTCGGTTTCGTTAGGCCTTTATTATTTTTATAGAAATTATATATCTTATTAAACAAAAGAGGAAAAAAAGCGACATTTTATTATTTAAAAGCACTCATTCTGAGAATTTTCTTCCATAGCTTAAGAGTGGTAGGATCTACGTAAAGAAATCGAAATTGAATTCAAAATATTGAAATAGAGACTGAAAAATAGGAGACGCCAAGTGTACATAGGACATCATATGTAGACGGCTTTATCTTTTGTTTTCTATTGTAGGCTAGAATAATAAATTTTATATTCATTTTTTTTCATCTCAAAAAACTTTTAATACGAATTTTCTTTGAAGAAAAATAATTTAAAAAATTTTGTTCGAAATTTTCGCTTTCCAAGGTTTTGTACAAATATTGGATTTGCGGCAAATGTGTAGATTCAGCATAAAGCAAAGCAAAAGAAAGGCGTAATAACCACCCTAAAAATTAATACTTTGTTACAGACCAAAATCACATTATTTAAGTTATTAATTGCGATTTTTTTTTGCTAATAACTAGAAAACTTGGAATTAAGGTAAACAAAATTTTCTACAAAATTGTTATATTACATGTTATTTCTGGTTAATATATAAAAACACTAGAGAGCAGTATAAAGTAATCCTGACATCGGAAATTAAAATACATTGTTTTAAGGGAGAAAATAATAAGTTATTCTTTTTACTAGATTGCTGGCTGAATCCAAATTTCAGGTTTTTTGGGGACTTCACAACGGAAATAGCAAAAAAAAAAAAAAGTTGATAAGTAGAAAAGTGGTCGGGGGTCCGGTCAGCAAAAATACATAAAAAACAAAAAAATATTTATTCATGCAGACGTTTCGACCTGAATTTCAGGTCTTCATCAGGGCTATAAAACAAAAAGAGGTAACAACCATCATTCAGAGAAACATAAAATTGAAAAGAAATAATAAACTAACTATTTTGGAAGTATACATAACAATGAATTTAATAATAAAAAATAGTTTGATTTTATAGCCCTAATGAAGACCTGGAACTCAGGACGTTGGCAGGAGTAAATACTTTTTTGTTTATTTGCTGACCGTACACCCCGACCATCCTCCCCACTTAAAAAAATTAAAATATCTTCAGTTTTTTGCTTATAACTCCAACACTAAGTATTTTCCGAACATATATATTTAATTAGAAATAAATATAATATATAATAATAAATCAAAGCAGGCAAACATTTCCAACAATATGCATTTATTAAATTTCATTATCAGGTTATATATGAAGTCACTAGAGCGCGCTAATGAAGGCACTTTTTATGCATGTTTTGTTGATAGTGGGTCACAATCCTACAGTTGGACTCAAGATGAAGTTAATTGCAGAGTTGCTATGTACCTTAATCTACTGTTAAACTGAAATATTAAAATTTTTCGCGGTTGGCTAGGATTGTTTGTTACAGATATAGTTTTCTCTCTTTAATAAATTGTGTCAGTGAATATAAACCATTCTAATCAGCCACATAAAAAAAAGTGCACGCGATAGTACGCTTTTGAATTAGTATTTTTTTGTCTATTAATACAGTTGCGATGCTGCTGTAAAAACACCAAAAATAGGTCGAACATAATTTTGGACAAAGAGTTGTCTAGATAGGAATACATTTTACTTTTACATATATTCATAAATTACTATAGGTGTATTTATGATGTAGTGTTAAATGTAAATAGTTTTGAAATGCTAAATGTTATAAGTATAGGACTATGAACAGCCGAATTTACTAGTAATAGTCAGTCGGATTGATTAGGGGTATTCACGACGTTGTGTTAAATGTAAAATGTTTTATCATGTTAAATTCTATAAGCATAGAATTGTGAGCAGTCATGCTAAATGATAAATGCATAAGAGCTCCTAACGGATTTTTTGAGCAACTTGTTTTATAACCTTTCCTTCAAAAACTTCATATTATTGTTTACTTCCAAGTTTTAATTAAAATAATTTATTACAAATTGTGTAAATTGAGTGAAAAGTAGAAGTTGTGTAAAAGGCTACTCAGTGTCTTCTTGATATTCTGACTTGAGAGAATAAGAATCAAGATGAGCTAATTGGCAACTGTCATTACATCATTATCGTTGTCATCCATTGCTTTTTTAGTTTTAAAAACATCCAAAACAATACTAACACAATCGAAACACTAACTTCGAGCAAGTAACCTAACACGACAACAAACAAAACGGTGACGAGCTCAGCTGGTCTGTTGCGTGACGTCATTATCCATTTAACAGACCTAGTAACAGACTATCAACCACATTACATATTAGGGGTATTCATGATCTTTGGTTTAACATGTTAAAGCGTGTTAAATGGAAAAACTCATGTTAAATCGAAAAAAATTGCCTTCTTTTACCGTGGTAAAACGAAATAACATTTAACATGGCTGAGAGTCTGTTACTTGGTCT
>NW_027108467.1:1478325-1478766 GCF_000696795.3 Halyomorpha halys
ACATTTAACATGGTAAAACATTTAACATTTAACACAACATCATGAATACCCCTGTTATATGTTATATCGTTTTAAAAGTAGGAAATATTTCTCTATTTAACATGTTAAACTGAAGATCACGAATACCCCTATCATGTAGTAGTCTTTGTGATTGAATCAGTTTTGCTTTTCAACTATGACTGCCATTCGGACTGAACGTGAACTGAAGCAGCTTTTGACGGTATTTTATGCTGGATCCACACGTTTGCCATGCCGATATTCCAAGTCTTAAATAAATGCTAATACAAATTCTGTAGAAATACTGATACAAATTACGATTTACTCAATTTTCATTATAAAAAGGAACAAAAAAAAGCCCTGCTCTATTCCTCATACGTGGGGGATAGAGTGGTCTCTATAATTTAATTATATGTCATTTTTTTCATTTATTTAAATTTTTAT
>NW_027108467.1:1478937-1496223 GCF_000696795.3 Halyomorpha halys
GCATCGAACCTTCGGTTTCGTTAGGCCTTTATTAATTTTATATTTATTATCTGTATTTGAATTTATGCATATAGTTATATCCTTGTAGATAATTGTTGAGTTTTAATTGAATAGTACTTATGAGTGAAAAGGGGACAGATTTTTTAATTGTTATCTAATTTTAAAATTTTGTTACTTACATTTTATATTTTAATTTTATCCAAGAAGATGACTTCGAGACCTTTTAACGTAGTAATATTATCGGTATACATATATATATACACTGGGTAATTTCTCTACACGCCTGTATCATATTATTATGATCTTACATCAAATTTACTGGATGTATTTTTATGTAAATACAGTTGTAAATATCATTAAATAAATAATGATAATAATAATAAAAAATTACGCTATATTAAGTGAGGAAAAAAAAGGATAGATTTATTGGGTTAAAGGAGAAAATATAATTGGATATATAAACTATATAATGGAGAAAAAAATAATACTAAGGAAAAAAAGGATAACAAAAAATAGAGACAACGAAAAAAAATCAGGTATTACTATTATATATAACAAATTTACTATACAATGCCTATACATTATAAGAATTTAAAAAAAAAAATCTGGCTTGGTATAAGTATGCTGCAGACCATAGATGAGCAAAAATTAGCTATAGTTGAAACTAATGGCTAAAATTGTCATGGAGACGGCCCTCATTCATGAATGATTCATTGATAAATAAATATCGTATCCATGGCAATATTAACTATTATTATCAACTATAGCTAATTTTTGCCCAACTCTCATATTGACCAACACAATACAGTTAAGCACAATAAAGTTTATGCAGTTTTTCTCCCAACTAATAATGTTCATTGTAAGGATGGCTATACGTAGTAATGTAAATAATATTTTTAAAAAATTGGAAATCCTTCCGTAAGCCAATCTCCTTCGGTCTAATTAGGCTATATCCTTAAACCATTCCATTCTTTTTCACGTCCTTTCCTTTTTACTAAATGTGCACAACCATGAAAATAACGCTCTGAGAATCCATCCATATCTACGGAACTAAATCACATAACCATGAAGTAGATAAGGAGTTATACTCTATTCCTATGATGATAACTTTCACATTCTTAACAAGATTTAACATTACTGTTTCTTTAATTTAAGCTTTCTTTAACTACAACTTTATTTATTTCTTCAACCGTATGTGCATTCTCATGAACGATTTCAGGTAAATTAGTTTAAATCATTTGTTATTTTTAGCGTATTCATTATATCACTGAATTATGTTATTTATATGTTAAATGTAAAATGTTTTACCATTTTAAATGTTATAAGTATAGGATTGTGAGCAGTCCTATTAAATGTTAAATGCATAAGAGCTCCTAGCGGATTTTCTGAGCAACCTTTCCTTCCTAAACTTCATGTTATTGTTTGGTTATAAATTTGATTAAAGGAATTTATTACAACATGCCTAAAGTAAGTGAAAATTAGAAGTAGTGTGAAAATTTGACTACTGAGTATCTAGTTAATGACAACTGTCATTACATTATTATTATTGTTATCTATTGCTTTATTAGTATTAAAAACACCCAAAGCAATGCTAACACAATCAAAACACAAACTACGAGCAAGTAACCTAACACAACGAACAAAATGGTGACGAGCTCAGCTAGTCTGTTGCGTGACGTCATTCTCCATTTAACAGACCTAGTAACAGACTCTCAACCATGTTATATATTATATCGTTTTAACATGGCAAAAGAAGGGAATATTTCCTCATTTAACATGCTTTAACATGTTAAACTAAAGATCATGAATACCCCTATTATAAGTATAGAATTGTGAGAAGCCCTGTTTAAAATCATATTAAATGCATAAGAGCTCCTACCGGATTTTTTGAGCAACTTGTTTTATAACCTTTCCTTCCTAAACTTTATGTTATTGTTTACTTATAAGTTTTGATTGACATTTCTTCGCAAACTAAAGTTGATTATTAAATGCGAAGGTAGTGGAAATTATTTAATTAATTAAAACACAGAGTGTACAAAGTTTTATCTGTTGGTAGTTTGAAGACAATGCTAACTGAACACAAACGTATGGATACAGCACAAGCGCCCTATGATTTGATCCCAAAAACCGACACTCAGCGGGTCGGCTACAAATTCAGGCAACTTGTACCAGCCAATGTAAATAACCTATCCATACGCTTGCGCATGCGCGAATTATCTATTGCTAGGCAAATACATAGAGGCACTTTAACATATCAAAGAATTTGATATTTAACTAAAGGAGAAAATTATAGTTTTTGTTATTACATTACATTAGTGAGATTTTACTTTCACTTACTTATATGAATTACGAATCGGGTGTAACATTATTTTGAGATATTCGAGATCTGGTCAGGTTTTGTTAAAACAAGGAGATTCTTTAGCACCTATCTTATTTAATTTAGCACTAGAATACGTCATTAAAAGTGTGATGAATACAGAAAAGGATTTAACTTTGGGTGGTAAAATGCCGCTACTTGGGTACGCTGATGATTTGGTATTATTGGGTGAGGACAATGAAACTATAGAACTAAATAAAACCGCGTTAATAAACTCCAGTAAGGAACTAGGTCTTGAAATAAATACGGATAAAACAAAATACATGGTTAGCAGTAGAAACGGGAGCAATATCGGTGATACAGATATAGGTGGAAATACATTTGAACAGGTAGATAGGTTTAAGTATTTAGGTTCTACGGTAACTAGAAAAAACGAAATTGATGAGGAAATAAAAGCTAGGTTAAAGGCGACAAATTTTTGTTATTTTTCAATTTCCAGACTGCTTAGCTCGCACCTTTTATCGAAAAACTTAAAAATTAGAATTTACAAAACTATTATCCTTCCCACTGTTATTTATGGATGCAAAATGTAGCCTCTTAGACTAAGGGATGAACAGCGCTTTAAGATTCTTGAAAATAAAGTATTACGTAAAATATTGGGACCAAAAAAGGATGAATTAATGGGAGAATTTAGAAGGCTATACAACACTGAATTAAGGCACCTACACCTGGTAATATATAATTCAGGTTATAGCATTGCGGCGTATAAGATGGGCGAGTAAGGTTGTAGGGCCTAGTAACGAGTGGATCTCTAAAATGTTAATAAGCACTGTACCGACGGGTAAACGTCCGAGTGGTAGACCGAAACGTAGATGGGAGGATTGCCTTAAAACTGATATATCAGTTTTAAATATATTATAGTAGAATTAGGTTTGGAGGGGCAACACTGGAAGGATGTATGTAGAGAGTGTGTGGTGGTATCGGCATCGAACCTTCGGGTTCGTTAGGCCTTTACTATTATTACTTATATCAAATATATAGTAAGGGGATTGTCACTCTGCATAATAAAGAAACAGCGGTTTTGAAGTATAAAAGGATTAATTTTATCTCAATGTAGTGAGTTTTGAGATGCGCGGTTAGATATTTTGTAATTTTTGTACAGAACTTACAGTGGTTTATTTTAGAATTTATTAAAAATTATTGAGACTTTAAATTAAAATGAACTTTTATTTTGGAGCGTTATTCTTGCTCAATTAATATTTGAACTAGAGAATTATGAGTGCTTTTTATTTTATTCATCATAAAAAAAGTTATAAACATAGGTCGTTTATATTGTTTATTATTTCTCATAATGACAAATATAAAACCATGAAGTAAACAATTATATTTCATCTAGCCATTTGATCTTTAGTCCTTTAGTTATTGTTTCAAAATATGTCAAAACAAATTGTTTATTTTGCTTATACAAATGTTTATTTATCTTTTCCTTTATCCAGTCATCAATTATCTTCTAGGTTTGACCTTTGTCCCCATGTTACATTTCTTAACTTATCAGTTAAGCTTGTGATTGATAAAATTGATATCTGCCAAGTATAGTTAGAGGGAATACAAAATGGCGGCTGTTTCAAAACGTTAAAAAAATTAATTTTTCATTCAGAAATCCATATTTTTAAAACTGTTAAACTAAAAGCTATAACTTTGCAAAACTTAATAAAACATCATTTAAAGTAGAGCCAATTTGCTAAAATATGAGCCCTAATCGAGCTGTGTAAAATTTTCAACAGTTTTTTAAAAAAAGTAAAATTTCATAACGAAAAATAAGTTAGTAAATTTATTTTGAGAAAAGTAAATTTCTAGTTGTTTGGACAAAATCTCAAGAACTATTAGACTGTACGTCTAATAAATAAATAATAAAATAAATTTACAAAATGTTGAATTCTAATTGTAAAATGTATCTGAGAAACTTTTAGACGCACAAATGTTTGTCAGGACTCAACTTAAATCTAGTTTATCGTACTATAAAGTAGTTTATGATATATATCTTTGTAGGAGTAGTAGTTTTTATGATATTTGATAAAATAAGTTTACAAAATTTTTAATTCTAATTGTTAGACGAAATCATTGACTTATCAAAAATTATATCAGAGGAACTTTTAGACATACTGATGTCTTTCAAGACTCAAATTAAATCTAGTTTATCGTACTATAAAGTAGTTTATGATATATATCTTTGTAGGAGTAGTAGTTTTCATCATATTTAATAAAATAAGTTTACAAAATGTTTAATTCTAATTGTTAGACGAAATCTTTGATTTATCCAAAAATGTTTCTGAGGAACTTTTAGACGCACAGATGTCTATTAGGCCTCAAATTAAATCTAGTTTATCGTAATATAAATTAATTTATGATGTAAGTAGATTGTAGTTATAGAAGATAGAAGAGAATATTTAGTACAAGAGCCCAAGAGGTGAAAAAAATTCAGTTATTTTACTCCAATTTTTTATATTACTTTAATAAAAACTATGTATAATTACTAGTCAAAATTGATTTGATTTTTCAGTGCATTTTTTATGAAATGTTATTTTTTAAAAACCTATATTTGGGAAACTATTGAAAGTATGGCTCATATGATATTTGCTAAAATAAATTGATTTATAGTTGTTCGGACAATAAGTTTGATTTATGAAAAACTTCATTTCAGAAACCATTGGACGTACAGATGTTTGCCAGCGCTCAAATTAAAGCTAGTTATATCTTTGTAGGAGAAGTAGTTTTCATGATATTTGATAAAATAAATTTACAAAATGTTAATTTCTAGTTGTTCGGACAAAATCTCGAGAACTATTAGACGTACAGATGTCTGCCAGCACTCAAATTAAAGCTAGTTTAATGTGTTGTAATGTAGTTTATGACATGTATCTTCGTAGGGGCAGTAGTTTTTATGATATTTGCGTATGAAATTTTGTCCGAACAACTATAAAACAATATATTTGAGAAATATTATTAAAACAATTAATCTCACGTAGATAAACGTCATAAAAGTAGGTATATTACATTAAACTAGTTTTATTATGAGTGCTGATAGATATCTGTACGCATAATGATTCCTGTATAATGATATATAGTCTTCCGAAAATAAATTTACTAACTACTGATTTTTCGTTATTTCTTTTTGAAATGTTGCTTTTTAAAAAGCTATATCTCGAGAACTATTGAACGTAAATAACTCTATTAGGACTCATATTTTAGCTAATTTACTCTTCTTTAAATGCCATTCTCTTACGGTTTGTAGTTTTGTTGGTAGTTTTAATTTGAGTGCTGACAGACTTCTGTACGTCTCATGGTTCATGAGTTATATTTTTCATAAAACAAAAATTTTGTCCGAACAATTAGATATTTTGCGGATTTATTTGGCAAACATCATTAAAACTACCACTATCACGTAGATAAACGTCATAAAATAATATATATTACATTAAACTAGCTTAACTATGAATGCTAATAGATATCTGTATAATCCTGAGATATAGCCTTCCGAAAATAAACTTACAAACTACAAATTTTTTTATTGCGAAATGTTGCTTTTTAAAAAACTTTATCTCGAAAACTATTGAACGTAAATAGGACTCAATTAGGGATCATATTTTAGCATATTTACACTATTTTAAATGATATTCTATTAGGGTTTGCAGGGTTGTTGGTAATTTTATAGATATAGAGCTCCGAATGAAAAATTAATTTTTTTTTTTACGTTTTGGAACTGTTTTTATCCTCCCTACCTATACTTGGTAGACTGGAATTTTGACTGGTAATTATACATAGTGTTCATTAAAGTAATAAAAAATTGGAGTGAAATAAATGACTTTCTCATCCTGGGCTGTTATATTAGAAATACTAAATTTTAGTTTGGTATTTAATCTTGAGTTTTTTGTTAACTATTCTATTTATCCCCTTTGCCTGCTATATTCAATGTGTAGAGTGCATACTTATAAATTAAATATGAATTGTTAATCATTCAAGTTGACAATTAAAAAAATAAATAACATTAATGAAGCTATTGTACTGATGGTAGAGAAGAAGAGGTGGGAGTTAATGAGTCTGTGAATCACAGAACTTTATCTTCTGACAAATCCTTTTCCTATCTGCTATATCTTAAATTTTTTTTTTTAATAATTTATTTATTGTTATTTACAACTGTATACACATATATACAACAAGTAAACTTGCTTGTAGGTGACATAGTGACATGATAAAAACATGTGGAGAATCTACCCACTGATAGAACTCCAATAACATTTCTAGAGGAGAAGATCTCGAGGCCATCTTCTTTTCAGACGCCTAGGAGGATTACTAGGTAATGAAGGAGAAGCCAGGTTAGAAACAAGTGGATTTGGGTGGTTGAGAAGTTTATTATGGAAGGAACGGTATCTGGCTCTGGCCAAATCGGCAACATATGGAACATTGAGGTCCTGATGGATGACTTGATTTGTGACAAAGTAAGGAGCATTAAGGATTTTGGACTGTAAGGATTGGATTCTGGAGGAATTTGATGGTTTAGTGGAGCCCCAAAGCTCAACTCCGTATGTCCAGATAGGCATTATAATAGTCATGTAGATCAGTCTTTTGTAATGGATTGGAAATTTAGACCGTTTGTCTAGTAAATGTTGCAATTGTCGAAATCTACGAGCAGTTTCTTGTCTTTTTAGTCTTGCATGAGGATTCCCTGTCAGTCGTTTGTCGAGATGTAGTCCTTCTTAAAATTTAATCCCGAATTTAATCTAGTAAAAAAAATTATAATTTCCAAAAAAAAAACAATAAAATGCTATTTACTTGAAAAAAAATCTTATATAAATTACAATTTTTTTCATTACGAAATTTGATAGGATGATAAAATAATTCAGTAAACCATAAAGTTCAAATTATTTTTATAGTTCATATAAAAAATTGTTACTGAAAATAAAAAGTTTTTGTTTAGCTCAGTATTATACTTGGCAGGCTCAATTTTGAATATTATTGATATAAGGTTTTCATTAGAGTAACAGAAATTTCATGTACCATTTGTAAGTACTCCCTGAAGTGGTTACAAACTCGAAGTGCATACGCTACCACCGTTACGACGCCAGTAGAGTGCATTTTCTAAGAATTCACTTGAAGTATTTTAAAATATGACGTATCGATCTTAAACAGTATTAATTACTTTTCATATTTTATTTGAACAGTGTTTCATCACTGTTGGTAGATTAATTCATATTGAACTTCTCAGCTTTCGTGTGAATCATAGCTCCTTGCCTTTCTTCGCCATAGAGACCAATAAATAAAGGATGTTATTCAAGTTTCCCTCTCTACCATGAAGCATTAATATTTCCTTTGTAATTGGAAGATTTTAGAAATTTTATATATTCTTTTGTAAATTTGTTAATGTCTTGACTAGAAACAAAATTTTCGGACAATTGCATCTTTTATTACATAGCATCTAATTAGCAAAAAAAAAAAAATATATCGAATCATGAAAAAGATAATCTATTGATAATAGTTTTATATTGCACGACAGTTTTGTATATGAGAAGTTGGTTGGAATCAGAGAATAACACAAATAAGTTAAAATAACTTATTTAATAGTGCCAACGTTTCAGCCAGAATTTCTATCTTTCATCAGGGCTAAGAACAAAGAACAAGATAACAACCAATGAATAAAAGGATATATAGAATAATTAAAGTACATCATTCATAGTAAAAATAATTTGTTAAATTTGAAGGTCAAATTATTTCATATATTTTAATTTTTAAACAAAATGTTCTTTGAATATTTGAACAGCTATGGCTTCAGCTAACATACCATAATCAAGAACTAAAATTTCATTTGCTCCTTTTAGTATAGACTCTCATATACTCCACTTTCAAATTAAAGCAGGTTATAAAAGGGTTTCAAGATGGCTGTAACCATACGGATTTGCACTGTTTATTCCACAGTCCTCTAAATTAAAATCCACTGCCCAAATTACTTATTGATTATAACTTTATTCTGTAGAACTTAATGTCTAATTTAAAATATTTAGGTTTACAATTTAATTAATGTTTTTTTTTCGTTTTTTTTATTTATTGATATTTAGAACTGTATAAAAAATACAACAAGTAAATTTGATCATAATGACATAATGATATGATACAGGATGTAGAGAAACTACCCAGTAGTAGATCTCTAAAAACAGTTTACAATATAAGGACACGAGGCCATCTTCTTTTCAGGCGCCTTGGAGGATTGCCAGGAATGGAAGAGGAAGCAAGCTTAGAAACTAGTGGGTTTGGGTGGTTAGGGAGTTTATTATGGAAGCAATAATATCGGATTCGGGCTAGATCGGTTACATAAGGAACATTTAGGTCTTTATGGATGGTTTTATTAGTAACAAAATAAGGAGCAGTGAGGATTTTACGAAGGATTTTGGATTGTAAAGATTGGATACGAGAGGAATTCGAAGGTTTAGTGGAGCCCCAAAGCTCAACTCAAAAATGTGGAACGCTTCACGACTTTGCGTGTCATCCTTGCGCAGGAGCCAAGCTAATCTTTTCTGTATCGTTCCAATCTTAGAATATGTACCGCCAAAGCGAGTACTAATTAATGTTACAGTAATACTTTAGTCTATTATCAATTATTAGCGAATATTATTGAGAAACTAAAATCCTAGAGTAATATTAATTAAATTGTTAATATAAATAATTTAATGGAAGATTATTGGTTGACCGTGTGTAAAGATGAAAGGAATATGGTCCGGGTGCGGTCAAAAAAAAAAAAAAAAACTCAAATACTAGAAATATACTATTAAAATAGTATATTTCTACTATTTCGGTTTTTTTTTTTGACCACACCCGGACCATATTCCTTTCATAAATAATTTAAATGAGACAAATTAAATTCTACAGTATAATTTATTCCCCCTTATTAATCTTTGAGTATAAATAAACACTCACATATAAATGTATTCTTATTCTACAGTATAAATTTATAATCGATAAGTAATGTTGACAGTACAAAACATTTGGCCGTGAACTTTGATTCAGAGGGCCGAGAAATAACCGGTGTAAGTTCGTCCGATTACAGCCATCATGAAACCATTTTATAACCTGCTTTAATTTAAAAGTCGAGTCTATACTAGAATATAATTTTCGTTCCTGAAGATTGCATGTTAGCCGAAGTGTAGAATATTTTGTTTAAAAATTAAAATTAGTGAGATAATTTTTTCTCCGTCCAGAGAAGTTTGTCCAAACCCAGATCTACTAACTGTCTTGAAGCAATCCTTCCACCCACGTTTGGGTTTATCTTTCGGATGTCGGTTGGTTTAGTGTTTATTAAAATTTCAAAGATACCTTCGGTAGGTAAGTATAACAATGTTACATGCCCACCTTATTCGCAGCAATGAGTCCAGTTCCTTTAATTCAAGGCCGTTTGTAGCCGAGTGTTAAAGCGCCAACTTTAATAGCTCCTGACTGCAGCGGCGCCGGTTTGAATCCGGTATGGGGGGGATACTTTAATTTTTGTGTCGTTCCCACGAAATAAAAACTTGATCCACAATAGTTAGAATTGGTTAGTACTCTGTAGATACCCTCTCCTCCCCCCAGTATATCATAAATGACCAAAAAAAAATATGTCCTCAATTCAGAATTATTTAGCCTTCTGAATTCTCCGATCAACTCACCTTTTTTTGGACTGAATATTTTACGTAGCACTGTATTTTTAAAAACCTTAAGGCGGATCTACATATTGGCCACTTGCCGCAAATCGGAGACTTGTACAAATGCTCGGTAAACAAAGGAAACATCCAAACTCCGTATCCACATGCCAGTGTTTTTCAGAGAGGCAGATATGGCAGATGTACACTATTTTATAGGCAAACATGTTAACTATTTTTATGTTCAAACTTATTACATTTAACAAGTAATAACAAACAACACCTTATACCTTCTAAAAGCTCTCAGTTGCAACTAAACAAAGAACAATGGTGGAGATGCTATACAAGGGCTCTCACGAACCCCCTTTGATTTGTGTCCAAAAACTGACTCTTGATGGATCGGCAACGAATTTAGACCAACTCAACCCATCCACCTGCTTGCGTATGCGCGAATTCGCCACGGCTTGGCAAGCGTGTGGAGGTACCTTTAAAGTTGTTAACATGTTATTTCTTCAGTGTAAGAGCCCCTCCATTTCGCAGTGGGAAGGATAATAGTTCGTGAATTCTAACTTTTAAATCTCTGGAGAGAAGGCGCATGCTAAACAAACTCGAAATTTAAAAATAATAGCCAGTTTCCCTTTATATCCTAATCAATTTTTTTTTTTAATTAATTTTTTAAAAAGTTATCTTAGGTTCTATATTGTTAAACATCTTTACCTGTTCAAAAGTATTTCTTTCTATATCTATATCACTGAAGTTGCTTCCTTTTCTACTGCCAACCATATACCTTATTGTTTCTGTATTTATTTCGATACCTATATCGATATCTATCAACGTATATTTAGTTCTATAGTTTCCTTGTCCCCAGCCCATAATACCAATTACCTGTATATTACCACCTAAAGTTAAACCCTTTTCGGTATTCAACACACTTTTAATATCGTATTCTAGTGCTGGATTAAATAAGATAGGTAGTATAGAATCGCCCTGTTTTAAACCCGACCTAACATAAAACTTCTCCAAATGGTGATTATCGATTCAAACGTTTATTAATCGTTTGGATCATGCACATCCTATACTATATTTACTAACCTCTTTGGTAAAACGTACCACATTAATATGACATGAAAATATACTAGATTAGTATGCAATAACAGTTATGGTTTTCTAAATGTCTTTTAACAATAACAGAATTTGGAACGCAGTTGAAGTTGAATTTGATAAATGGAACTCAATCATTGGATTCTATTGTCTATTGTGTCTGGTCACACGTTTCAATATAAACTCAGCTGTTATTTATTCATACTCCAGTTTTCAGGGATTCTCTCGTTACAAGGAATACATTTTTTTTTTTATTCGAAAGTTTGTATATGTCGTTTGGGATTTAGTGTAAATTTTTGCCAGATTAGAAAACCTAAACACAGGATTATTATGACATTGTTAGGGGAGAAGCTTTCCAACTAACGTAGTCCTTAGATTGCAGATCTCTGCTCCAGAGGCACTCTAGTCTTCTGTGGTACTAATATCAGTCAGTAATAGTACAAGAGCCCTAGAGGAGAAAAAAGGCAGTTATTTCACCCCAATTTTTGATTACTTAATTAAAAACTAAGTATAATTACTAGTCAAAATTGACCAGTCTGCCAAGTATAAGTAGGGGGGGATAAAAAATGGCGGCTGTTTCTAAACGTTAAAAATAATTAATGTTTTATGCGGAGCTCTATATCTTTACAACTACCAACAATAGAAAATCTAAGAGAGGATCATTTAGAGTAGAGTAAATTTGCTAAAACGTACGCCCTAATAGAGCTATTTACGTTCAATAGTTCTCGAGATTATAGCTTTTTAAAAAGCAACATTTCATAAAAATGTTGTATGGAACGTACTGAAATATCAGTAGTTAGTTAATTTATTTTGAGAAATCTATATCTCAGGAACTATGTGACGTACAGATGTCTATAAGCACTCAAATTAAAGCTAGTTTAATGAGCTATAAAGTAGTTTATGGCGTTTATTTTCGTAGGAATAGTAGTTTTCATGAAATTTGCTAAAAAAAATTGATTTATAGTTGTTCGGACAAATATTCATTTGTCAAATATATATTCATATGTGAATATCATAAAAACTACTACCCCTACGAAGATAAGTGTCATAAACTACTTTATAGCTCATTAAACTAGCTTTAATTTGATTGCTAATAGACATCTTTACATCACATAGTTCCTGAGATATAGATTTCTTAAAATAAATTAACTGACTACTGATTAGTCTGATTACTGATTAACTATTAGACGTAAATAGCTCTATTAGGGCTAATATTTCAGCAAATTTACTCTTTTTTAAATAATGTTCTCTTAGATTTTCTAATGTTGTTGGTAGTTTTTAATGAAAAATTAATGTTTTTTTAAGGTTTTGACATAGTCGCCATTTTTTATTCCCCATACCTATACTTAGCAGACTCATCAGTTTTGATTAGTAATTATACATAGTTTTCATTAAAGTAATAAAAAGTTGTGATAAAATAACTGCCTTTTTTTCTGGATTATCTCTCTAGGAAGTCTGGTGAGTCAATTCTATTAAAAATTTTTTTAGGTTAATCACTTTAATGTGGTTATCACCATTTTTGAATGAATTATTTATTATTTATTCATGATATTGTACAACGTTTCGGGACCACTGTCCCATGTTCATGCACTATAAAAACCTACAACAATAATAAAACTAACATAACACCAATCTTCATTCTTATATATTTTAATTTATACTATAATAATCACCTCTTGATTTCATATGGGAAATCATGTCTACCATTCATTCAAAAATGGAAGTAATTAACCTCAAAAAATTTTAAAAGAATTGCCTTTTTTTCTTCCCGGCTCTTGTATTATAAGGTTTGTACCAGTATGTTGGAGTGTCCAGCAAGTTAGTCATAAAAAACTTTGTATGGTTTTTTATTATGTCTGTCACAAATGGTATGTCCAAGTCCTTGTGTAATGATTTGCTTGTGATGTAAAAGGGACTTTAAGTGAATTTTGAATGAAATATCTGAAAGTGAGATTCTTTGAAGGAGTCACACATCTGAGGCCATATTAGTATATAAGTATTTTGTTATCAAGTGATAAATTATTTGTATGAAGTAGTAGTCGTATTAGTAATGAAAGAAGGTGAGTCAGTCTTTTTTTCAAAGTTAATATGTGATTTCCAGATCAGTCTATCTTGACTCTAAAGTATTTTATCTCTGTTTGTTTCAGCAACGGGAAAAAGCAAAGTGTTAGCTGAGTATTCTAAACGTCCAAGCATAAATGTAACTTGATTTGATTTTCGTGTGCAAATTATTGAATGCCATTTATCAAACTAATTTTGTAATAAATTTAAATAAGTCTGTACGTTTTGAGGAGCTGTGATCGGATTGGATCCGTGGAAAGTAAAACAGTGTCTTCTGCGTAAGTCGAGAGTATTTTGTTTTTTGTGGAATGTCGAAGGTGTATATAAGGAGTTTCATGATCTTTAGTTTAACATGTTAAATAGAAAAACTTATGTTAAACGGAGAAATATTTCCATCTTTTACCATGTTAAAACTATATAACATATAACATGGTTGAGAGCCTGTTAATACGTCTGTTAACTAAAGAATGGCGTCACACAACAGACCAGCTGTGCTCTTCACCCTTTTGTTTGTTGTGTTAGGTTAGTTGATCGTAGTTTGTGTTTTGATTGTGTTAGTATTGTTTTGGATGTTTTTACAACTAATAAAGCAATGGATGGCAATAATAGTAATGTAATGACAGTGTTCAATTAGATCATCTTGTTTCCCTTCCTAACCAGTAAGAAGATCAACAAGGCACTCAGTCGCAAAATTTCCACTTTTCATTCAATTTAGTAATATTGTAATAAATTACTGTAATCAAAACTCAGAAGTAAAGAATAGCATGAAGTTTTGGAAGAAAAGGTTATAAAACAAGTTGCTCAAAAATTCCGCTAGGAGCTCTTATGCATTTAGCATTTAACATAACTTTAAAATAGGGCTGATCACAATCATATACTTATAACATTTAACATAGTAAAACATTTAACATTTAACAAAAGATCATGAATACCCCTCTATAGAGTACAAAACTGGATTTGAAATGCTGCCCTGCGATACCTCCGCGCTGATTTGATAACACTAGCAATGTTTATTATCCAATATGAATAAATTCATAATTTACAAAGCTGTACTAAGACCCATCTTAACTTATGCCGTTATGGAGTTTAACTAGTTCAACTAGTGTAAAAAAAAATAAAAAGTATTTCAAAACAAATAACTATCCATAATACATAAGAATATCTAAAATGCACACAGAATTGAAGATAGACACCGTACAGGATTAGATGTATATAAACTGACACACAATTTCTTCCAGTATGGCCCCAACTCATCAAACCATCTAATCACAGAAATAGGAAATTACACTTACAAATATTACAAGGAAATTACAAGAACCCGTAGATATAAACTCAAAAGAACTAAACATATATTTAAGTATACATAAATCAATTATCCAATGTATTTTGTTATAATTCAATAATGTTTTTTTTTTTTCCCTTCGGTTTGGTATAACAAAATGTAAAATGGGCAATTGTAGGAAGATAGTCCGGGTGGTGGTCAATAAAGATATCAAAATAGTAAAAGAAAACTTTTTATTGTTAATTAACGTTTTGCCCCACTTTGCTGGGCTTCGTCAGGGCTGTGAGATTGAAACGAGATTCACTAACTAAAAAATAATAAAAAAAAAATCTGAATGTTTTTCGTCCATATTAACTATAATTAATAATCTATCCTCAATATAATAAGTAATAGGCCAGCGGTAGGAATATTTTAAGTTTGCTAAAACCAGAGATGAGCAAAAAGTATCTATAAATGAAACTAATAGCTAAAATTGCCATGGATACGGCCCTTATTCAGGAATGAACCATTAATAAACAAATATCGTTTCTATTGCAATTTTAGCTATAAGCTCCATCTGTCCAACATCTAAAATGAAATATAGATTTGAAAAAAATGAATTATAGATATTGCTTAACACTTACTAATAAAATTATAAACAATCGATTATGTTTACAATCGATCGGATTTCACCATCTATTTGCACCTATATTTGCAAGGTTATAAGTAAAGTAAAAAAATTAAACGGTGTTGAGAATAACAATCAAAATTCATAATGTAATTTAAAGACAGAAAGATTAAAGTAATTTACAGTATCTTCAAATACTAATTATTCGGATTTATTGTCAATAATATTTTACATTTAGGAGCATCAAATAAATTGGAAAAATTAATAATCAAAAGAAACTAGAAATATAAATTGATGTTATTAAATATCTTGAAATAGAAATGAGCCTTATTATCGGTATAGTACAAGTTATCTCCCACCAATTTTTGATTAATTTAATGAACACTATGTATAATTACTAGTCAAAATTGATGAGTGCCAAGTATAGTTAGGGGGAATAAAAAATGGCGGCTTTTTCAAAACGTTAAAAAATATTTTTTTCATTTGAAGCTCTATATCTTTAAAACTATCAACAAAAATAAAAAAACTAAGAGAACATCGTTTAAATTAGAATAAATTTGCTAAAATATGAGCCACGAGAGAGCTATTTATGTTCAAGAGATATAGCTTTTTAAAAAACAACATTTCATAAAAAAAAAAAAAAAAAAGCACTGAAAAATCAGAAGTTTGTGAATTTATTTTGAGAAATCAATATCTCAAAAACTATTCTATGTACAGATGTCTATTAACACTCAAATTAAAGCTAGTTAAATGTTCTATAGAGTAGTTTATGACGCTTATCTTCGTTGTAGTAGTTTTTATGATATATGCTAAAATAAATTAATTTCGAGAGGTTAGGACAAAATTTGGGGAATATCATAAAAACTACTACCAACTACGAAGATACATGTCCTAAACTACATTATAGTAAGTTAAATTACCTTTATTTTGAATGCATATGAACTTCTTATAGTTTCTGAGATATATGTTTTTAAAAATCCAAAATTTTAACCGAACAACTAGAAATTAACATTTTCTGAATTTATTTTGTTAAATACCATGAAAACTAATATTCCTACGATGGTAAAAGTCATAAACTACTTTATAGTACATTTAACTAGCTTTAATTTGAGTGCTAGTAGACATCTGTTCGTTGTATGATTTTTGAGATGTAGATTTATTAAAATAATTTCATTAACTACTTATTTAGCATTTTTAGATGAAATGTTGCTTTTCAAAAAGCTATATCTCGAATACAATCGAACGTAAATAGCTCTATTAGGGCTCATATTTTTGAAAATTTATTCTACTTTAAATGCTGTCCTCTTAGGTTTTACAATATTGTTGGTAGTTTTAAAGATATAGATCTCCGAATGAAAAATTTTTTTTTTAATGTTTTGATACACCCTCCATTTTGTATTCCCCCTACCTATACTTGGCAGACTCATCAATTTAGACTAGTAATTGTACATAGTTTTCATAAAAATAACATTGCGGCGTATAAGATCGGCGTGTAAGTTTGTGGGACTTAATAAAGAATGGATACTTAAAGTGTTAATAAACGTAACAATTTTAATACAAGGAAATAATTTTGTTCATTAGTGTTACGGCGGTTAGGAGTTCAAAAGGAACCTTTATTAGTCCAACCGTGAAAAGTAGTGAAAAGAAAAGAATAGCCGAATTTTGTTATTTTTAAATAAGTAAACACAATAAAAGGAACTCAAAATATATAAAAATATACAAACTTAAATAAAAATTACAAAATTATTTGAATTGAACGAAAGAGAGAAGTAAAAAGGTCTTATATCACCGTTGATTGATGGGGCCCTGGTTGTGGTTGTTGTCCTGAGTGGAGGATGTTCTCGTGGAGGTAGATGGACGTACGTCCGGCCGCCTTGTCCTCTTGGAGGATGAGCCGAAGTAGTCCGCCCGCCGTGGCTAAAATAATTTAAGCTGGGGCAGATGGCCAGAATGCGGGCAACTACGAATATGTAGTGAGGAAACAATGGAGACGATATGTGTGTGCACACTGAGGCTCTAAGAAGTCCTCTGTCTATTTTCAGTATAAAAAACAATAAAGAGAAATTGTTTTGTTATTGACTTAATAAAAATCATATGTTCCAATAATCGATTTGTGGACCATATGTTGGCCGCAACATACCGCCCGCCTAAAATTTTTTAAACATTTTAAATTGACACTAAACTCCGTAAATTCTTACCTCCAACATATTTTCTCATCATCCGTTCCTTTCTTACTAATAGATTATTCCAAGTA
>NW_027108467.1:1496728-1497595 GCF_000696795.3 Halyomorpha halys
TGCCAAGTATAAGTAGGGGAAATAAAAAATGGCGGCTATTTCAAAACGTTAAAAATTATTATATATATGTATATATAGTTGACCGTAAAAATTGAAAATAAATAAAAAAATGACACTGACGGGGTTAAGGACAACTAGTTTGATAATTCGTTGCTGATATTCTCCAGTTTTTGGTTTTTAGATTTGACACTCTCACGATCCCATCTTGCCCAGAATGCGTGGCGATGATTCTTCCGAGAGGCCAAATCTTGAAAAATGTATTCTGCTCCTTTATGATTACGAGGTCACTGATGTTAAGGTTTGTTCTTGGTATTGGCTATTTCTTCCGTTGTTGCAGCGGATGCAAATACTGCATTCTCCATCTTTGCCAACAGCATAGATTTTCTTCACTACCTAGGTTGACGTTCTCATCCATAACATCTTCTGGCATGGCAAGGAGTGGTCTAATTAATGCTGACGGGTCCATTGGTCAAGGGAGTACGAGACGCTAAGAAGTCGTCTGTCTATTTTCAGTATAAAAAACAACAGAGAGAAGTTGTTTTGTTTTTGACGTTATAAAAATCATATGTTCCTATAATCGATTTGTGGACCATATGTTGGCCGCAACAATTAGTATAAATGAATGAATAATTACTTTATAGAACAATATAATAATACCCTCTGTCCTAAAAAATTAACTTTAGTTTGTTACAATGCTTCATTTATAGCAAAATGGACAAAATCTTTATAAAAAAAACTTTTTTTTAACCAAGATTTTGATGAAAAGTTAATGATGATGAATAAAATAATAATAAATCAATTTTTTTTTCCATTTCTGACCAATCTGACCCATTATTATAATAGTACAGATATTTTGTAATTAACTTT
>NW_027108467.1:1497726-1498027 GCF_000696795.3 Halyomorpha halys
AGACTGATCTACATGACAATAATAAGGCCCATCTGGACATACGGAGTTGAGCTTAGGGGCTCCACTAAACCTTCGAATTCCTCTCGTATCCAATCCTTACAATCCAAAACCCTTCGTAAAATCCTCAATGCTCCATATTTTGTTACTAATAAAACCATTCATAAAGACCTAAATGTTCCTTATGTAACCGATCTAGCCGGAACCCGATATCATTCCTTCTATTATAAACTCCCTAACCGCCCAAACCCACTAGTTTCTAACCTTGCTTCTTCTTCCATTCCTGGCAATCCTCCGAGGCGCC
>NW_027108467.1:1498077-1531033 GCF_000696795.3 Halyomorpha halys
ATTCCTGGCAATCCTCCGAGGCGCCTGAAAAGAAGATGGCCTCGTGACCTTATATTGTAAACTGTTTTTAGAGTTCTACTACTGGGTAGTTTCTCTACATGCTGTATCATATCATTATGTCATTGTGATCAAACTTACTTGTTGTATTTTTTATACAGTTGTAAATATCAATAAATAAAAAAAAAAATGTAAATACCGATATGTCCGAAAATACTCTGGAGAATGTTTCGTTCAAATTTATTCCACTTAATGAGGTGTAGATAGTTGACCGTAGAATAATGCTAAGAGAAGTTTGTCGGGGGGTGCGGTCAGCAAAGAACAACATAAATAAAAAAAATCATATTTATTTATTTTATGCCGACGTTTCGACCTAAGTTTCAGGTCTTCATCAGGGATTGTGGCGTAGAGTGCGGGTTGGTAACTGACTGCAGATGGGGGTTAATGGGATTTGTTGGGATTTATTTGGTATTTACATGAATTATTCAAAATGAATAATGCCCACTATATCGTGTATATATTTATTTGTTGTTTTTTTAGGAATAGTTACAGAAATGAAATAAAATGAAAAATAGTTTATTATTCTTGGACTAGGTCCCTTTAAACAATTATTAAGTTAATTTTTTAGGACACGGGGTATTATCATATTGTTCTATAAAGTATTTATTCATTCATTTATACTAATTGTTGCGGCCAACATATGGTCAATAAATCGATTATAGGAACATATGATTTTTATAACGTCAAAAACAAAACAATTTCTCTCTGACTGCAGTCAGTTACCAACCTGCACTCTACGCTCAACCCCTGATGAAGACCTGAAACTTAGGTCGAAACGTCGCCATAAAATAAATAAATATGGTTTTGTTTATTTATGTTGTTCTTTGCTGACCGCACCCCCAGACAAACTTCTCCAAGCATTATTCCACTTAAGTATTATGAAATTATTAGAAATTAATGTGAACAAAAGAAAAAAAAATCAAAGATGAAAACAGGTCAACGAATCTCCTATGAAAAAAGGATGAGACAAGGTGAACGCATACTATGCGCCAAAATTGTTTACAGCTCCTGTAGGAGTTTTGGCAAGGAACCAGGGACACCTAAATGCTCAGTCATAATATAAATAAAGCAGCAGGGAACGCAGGGATATGTGAAAAATTATGGGAATATTTCCAATATGATTAGTTGCAAATAAATTTATGGAGAATTATATTACAAGAACGAGGCGAACGCAAATAAATTTCGGTCGTATTTTAACAACATTCAAATTGATTTTAAATTCATGATAGAGCTACATTTATTTGGTTATTATTTTCAATAAGCACTCCCCCCCCCACACATTGATACGTTTCAAGATTAGGTAGAATCTGTAAATCGAAATAATTTAACAATATAATAATAATTTTTAAAACTTTAAGATCAACTTACACTATCAACTATCATATAAACAAACTATTTATAACCTTCCACACACTCAGGTTAGGCTTGTTATTAATTTATTTCAAATTACATTTTGGTCTTAATTTTTATTTATTCCACTATTAAAATTAATTGTAAATAGTAAAAAAAATTGTTTTCCCATATTTTTCATAAATTTATTTTACTTAAAATCTTTGCATAGTGTTGGTTCAAATTCCTTGTATCTGTTTTTAAATTTACTGTATAATTGACGTTCTCTGATATATAATTTGACTCAAGTATTTTTCTTTTGAACATATGGCCGAAACGTTGGACTGTTGATATAACAAAGAGTGTTGAGACTTAATGAAGCAAATTGATTTATTTAAATAATAAAAAAAAATTGAACTTTATAGTTTATTGAATTATTTTTCCATTCTATCCAATTTCTTAATGAAAAAAATTGTAATTTATGTAAGATTTTTTTTCAAAGAATGGTAGGATTTTATTTTTTGTTACACAATTTTCTGTGGTTTTTTTTGGAAGTTATAAATTTTTTTACTACATTGAATTCGGCAATAGCTTCATTAATTTTATTATTTTTTTAATTACTAATTTGAATTATTACAATTCATATTTAATTTAAAGGCATTCATTAGTTTAATGGAAATTATGTATAATTAATAGTCAAAATTTATAAGTCTGCCAAGTATAAGTAGGGGAAATAAAAAATGGCGGCTATTTCAAAACGTTAAAAATTATTATATATATGTATATATAGTTGACCGTAAAAATTGATATATAGGAATATGGTCAGCGTTGCGGTCAAAGGAGAAACAAAAATAGTTTACAACTATTTATTTTCCGACGTTTCATCCCACTTTGTAGGGCTTCATCAGGGCTAAAAAGATACAAAATGATACAATGATAAGAATAAAAATAAGTAACAATGGCAAGAGTAAAAAGTTTTATAAAAATACGTAAATTATACAGCTAAAAAATACTAAATAATAAAAAAAGATAATAAATACTTTATTATTACTAATTAATGTATAATTATTATTTTTTCATGACGTTTATTTAATATTTATTTATTTTTTCCTTCCACGTATTGTTTTTGTTTTATGTACATCTCCTGTATTTTTTAACTGTATATTATACGTATTTTTATAACAATGTTTACTCTTGCCATTGTTACTTATTTTTACTCTTATCATTGTATCATTTTGTATCTTTTTAGCCCTGATGAAGCCCTGCAAAGTGGGGCGAAACGTCGGAAAATAAATAGTTGTAAACTATTTTTGTTTCTCCTTTGACAGCAACCCTGACCATCTTCCTATATATGTTAAAAAAAATTAATTTTTAATTCTGAGCTCTATATCTTTAAAACTACCAATAACACTAGAAAACCTAAGAGAACATCATTTATAATAGAGTAAATTTGCTAAAATATGAGCCCTAATAGAGCTATTTATGTTGAATAGTTCAAGAGATATATATAGCTTTTTAAAAAACACTATTTCATAAAAAAAACACTGAAAAATCAGAAGTTAGAAATAGAAACAATATAACTACAGAAATATAGAAAAAAACTACAACGCCTACGAAGATATACGCTATGAACTACTTTATGGCACATTTAACTAGCTTTAATTTGAATGCTAATATACATTTGTACGTCTAACAGTTTTTGAGATATAGATTTTTCAAAATAAATTTCCCAACTACTGATTTTTCAGTGCATGCGTTATGAAATGCTGCTTTTTAAAAAGCTATATCTTGGAAGCTATTGAACGTAAATATCTCTATTAGAGCCCATATTTTAGCAAATTCACTCTACTTTAAATGATGTTCTCTAACGTTTTCTAGTGTTATAGTGTAATATTTCCCGTTATAGGTTTTTAAAGAACTACATTCATAAAAACTGTTGTTATTTCTAACACCGATCGTTTCCCCTTCCGATACTTAGAAACTACTGTGACGACGTTTTGGAAATTTTATCATCAGAACCCAAGAATATCATCCGTTGTTTCGTTTCAAAATGGGAGCCTATTACATTTTTTATAGGCCTTTGACACGGTCATTTATGAAGATAGATCAAAAAGGAAAAATCTGGTGTGGTGCGAGCATATAATAATAGAAGAATAAAATATAATATTGCTGAGGAAAGAATTATATAAAACGAATAATAAAAAAATCATCATATTATATAGTTTTATTCCAATTTGAGTTCCTTGACAACGGTGAATTAATGATGTCCCGATTTGAATTCAATATTTACTTTTTAATAATATTTAATGTAGCTCTTGTATATCCTAAGTAAACACTAAATCGTTTTCTGGAATGAAATAACTATGGTTGACAGACTAATTATTTTTCACTTGTACCTATATTTATTTTTCATCAAAGTTATATGAAACTAGGATTAAGTAACTTTTTTATTTCTCCTGTTGGGCTCTTAGTATATATCTATTTGGGAAAAATTTTTCATTTGTACTTTTCCAGATAGATATATTGCAGAGAACTCTGATTCTTGAAGAAGAACCCTGGTAGTTGACCACTGGGTTGGCTATGAATTGTGGTCAATCATCACTATAACTGTCGCATCGTCCAAAAGGTTCATCTTTTAGTTTAAATACCCCCGATTCCAATACAGAACATCCAATATTCATAAAAATATAATTGGAGATAAATTAATAACGTATCATCTCTCAATAGTTTATCTACCTCTTAAAATCCGATAGAGTGGATATATTAATTTAATATCTTTTTACTTCATTGAACCTGAATAACTTTGGACTTTGTGCAGGTTTATCAAATGTTGCATAAATATGTGATAGGCATAAAGAAATATGGGACAGGTATTTTTACAACTAAATCATGGCGTTTTACAAGTCAGGTTAGACCCATTTTAAATTTTTTAAAAAGGATTCTATCGTTTTAGTTCTTTGCTATTGCTAGATTTGAGAATATATAGATATAGATTAAATGAAAATCTGTACTGTCACAACCCATTAAGAGTTAGGGTGTTCAGTACTTAGTAAGGAAGAAGGACAACGGTTGTGCAAGAAGGTGAATTGTTCATGATCCAGACCACCTGATATTTCACCTACTGGTGGGTACTTACTTTTAGTACCAGAGCTAGGGTTAAAAAAGGCAGTTAATTCACCCCAATTTTGGATTAGTTTAATAACCAATAAGCATGTTTAATAATCAATAAGCATGTTTAATAACCAATAAGCATGTTTAATAACCAATAAGCATGTTTAATAACCAATAACCATGTTTAATAACCAATAACCATGTTTAATTACAAGTCAAAATTGATGAGTCTACCTAGGACAAGTTGGGGGTAAACTCTTCCTTCTTCGGTCCGAATATTTCACCCCAACTATAGAATGGGATTTTATTATGTTCAAAATACTTTTTTGCTTTGTTTACTTTAATTTCGACAGTCCTTCCATTCTTGCCACTGTCCCCAACCACACCAAACGTCTCATCTCAGAGTCCATTTACATAAATTTGACAGAGAATTCCGTCAATCATAAAGTTGATAAAGACTGCATCTCCCTTACATATCGAAACATTTTGAACATAATAAAATCCACATAATACAATTTTTTTTTCACTTTTTTCTGCATTTCAGAAGCCCATTTTCTTGTTATATCCTTTATTCTTGTTTTTCTAAATTCTCACATTTTTTATTTTTTCATTTAATTTTTAATTTTTTATATTCACTATCCTTCCTGTTTCATTTGTATTCATGTATCTGTCTTTTAATTTATATTCATGTGTTATCTTTTTAAGTGTACTTATATTAATTACTTTATTATTAATTTTACACTTTTCTGTATCCCCGCTCATTTGGTATATTTTATTTCTTTATTAGAACCCAAGTGACCGAGAAGATTGTGGTTAACCTTGAAGCAACAACACAACCATTCTCAAACGCTCGTAGTCGCTAAAACATAAAACTTAAGGAAAAAGAGAAATGTCTTCTTAGAAATACATTTCGAACAAGATTAAAAAATTATAATTTACAAATTAATCAGATAATTTCGATATTTTTCGAATCATGTAGTATGATTAGAACTATTGGCAAGAGAGTAACTGAAGGAGTTATTAAAATATATTACATCTGTTATATCAATTAAACTAGATATTAGATATTAATCAATAAAATCGATTCTAATCGATAAGACAACTAAAACGGTAGCAATGTCAGTGATATAGACAAAGGAGGAAATGTATTTGAAAAGGCAGAGAGCAGAGATGGGCAAAAATTAGCTATAGTTGAAACTAATAGTTAAAATTGCCATGGAAACGACACTTATTCATGAATGAACCATTGATACAGTTAGACTTTTCTAAAAACATAAAAGTTGAAATTTTGCCATGGCCTCTTACATTAAAGGAGGTACAGCGCTTTAAGGTTTTTGAAAATAAAGTATTATATAAAATGTTTCGACTGAATAACGACTAATGAATCGCATAGTACAAGAGCTGGTGTGAAAAAAGGCAGTTATCTCACCCCTATTTTTGATTACTTTAATGAAAACTATCTATAATTAATAGTCAAAATTCATGAGTCTACCTATGCATGGCAGGTAGGGGGAATAAAAAATGGCGGCTGTTTCAAAACCTTAAAAAAATATGAATTTTTTATTCGGAGCTATATATCTTAAAAACTACCAACAACACTAGAAGATTTAAGAAACATCTCACACAATTTATTTATTTAAACTATATTTTGGTTCAATTTTCTATTTGATTTATTATTACAGTTCATATCAAGGTTACTTATAATTAGAACCATAAATTTTAACTCATATTTTCCATAAATTAATTTTGCTTAATATCCCTACATTATGTTGGTTCAGATTTCTCGAGTCTATTTTAAAATTTAAACGTTGACCTTATAAACAGAATAAAATGTTTTGAGACTAAGATGGATAAAATTTTATTAATTTAAACATAAAACTTATTTTTTAAAAATTTATTTAATACCTGATGGGTTTTACATGGTTGAAATAACAGTAACATTTTATTTTAACAATTAATTTATGGGGGGAGGGATATAATTTAGTAAAAAAGACACCCCTAACTCCGTACAATGTTATAAAAAAAAAACATGAAGTAATTATTTTTAATAAGAAATAAACAAAAATTAATTGTTTATTGCATATTCTTCCCTAATTTAATAATGTTTTTTAGGTTGTGGATTAATGATAAAATTTGACAAATGTATAATAACCTACAATAGTTTGATAAAATCTCAGATTTCTTGTGTCTGTTTTAAAATTACATGAGTCTATTTATACATCAGAAAAAATTAATTATATAGTGAATATCATAAAAACGACTACTCCTGCAAAGATGAACGTCATAAACTACTTTATAGCACATTAAACTAGATTTAATTTGAGCGCTTACAGAAATCTATACGTCGTATGATTCCTGAGATAAAGATTTCCAACAATAAATTTATTAACTAATGATTTTTTCATGAAATGTTGCTTTTTAAAAACATCTCAGGAGCTATCAAACGTAAATAGCTCTATTCGGGCTCATATTTTAACAAATTTACTCTACTTTAAACGATGCTCAATTTTCTATTATTGTTGGTAGTTGTAAAGATATAGAGCTCCGAATAAAATATTAATTATTTTTAACTTTTTGAAACAGCCGCAATTTTGTATTCCCCTTTCATATTTTAACAAATTTAAATGATGTCTCCTTTGGTTTTCTAGTTTTATTGGTAGGTTTAAAGATATAGAGTTCTAAATGTAAAATTAACTTTTTTTTTTTGACGTTTTTAAACATCCACCATTTTGTATTCCCACTAACTATACTTGGCAGACTCATCAATTTCGAATAGTTATTATACATAATTTTTATTAAAATAATTAAAAGATGGAGTGATATAACTGCATTTTTTATCCCCGGGTCTTGTACTGAAAGTGGGTACCCCTCAATTGGGGTGAACAAATCACCTTCTTGCACAACCATAGTTCCTCTTGCTTACAAGTACTAAACACACTAACTCTTAATGGGTTGTGACAGTACAGATTTCATTTAATCTATATCTTTATGCTATATTCTTAAATCTAGAAATAGCAAAGAACTATAACGCTATACACAAGTATAGAATGGTTTTTATAAATTAAAAATGGGTTTTATCGGATTTGTAAAACACCATGGTATAGTTGTATTTCATAAACCTGCACAAAGTCCGAAGTTATTCTGGTTCAATGAAGTAAAAAGATATTAAGAATGAGGTGTAGATAGTTGACCGTAGATTAATGATTGGAGAAGTTTTTTACCATATTTATTTATTTTATGCCGACGTTTCGACCTGAGTTTCAGTTCTTCATCAGGGCTATAGAACACAAGAGATAACAACAACATTTAGAGTAACATAGAATTGAAAAGGAATAGTATACAATTAATTCAATATTTTGTATAATTCTAAATTTGTTTGTATACTATTCCTTTTCAATTGTATGTTACTCTAAATGTTGTTGTTATCTCTTTTGTTCTATAGCCCTGATGAAGACCTGAAACTCAGGTCGAAACGTCGGCATAAAATAAATAAATATGGTTTTGTTTATTTACGTTGTTCTTTGCTGACCGCACCCCCCGACAAACTTCTCCAATCATTAAAAAGATATTAACTTTAATTGATCCACACTATCGGATTTTAAGAGGTAGATAAACTATTGAGAGATGATACGTTATTAATATATCTGCAATTATATTTTTATGAATATTGGATGTTCTGTATTGGAATCGGGGATATTTAAACTAAAAAATGAACATTGTGAACAGAACCACAGTTTTAGAGATGACTGACCACAATTCATAGCCAACCCAGTTAGTACAAGAGCCGGGAAGAAAGATAGGCAGTTATCTCACTCTAATTTTTGATTACTTTAATGAAAACTATCTATAATTAATAGTCAACATTAATGAGTCTGCCAAGTATAGGTAGGTAGGGGGATAAAAAATGGCGGCTGTTTCAAAACCTTAAAAAAATATAAATTTTTTATTCTGAGCTCTACATCTTAAAAACCACCAACAACACTAGAAAATCTAAGAGAACATTATTTAAAGAAGAGTAAATTTGCCGAAATATTAGCCCTAAAAGAGCTATTTACTTCCAATAGTTCTCGAGATATAGCTTTTTAAAAAGCAAAATTTCTTAAAAATCTACTGAAAGATTGGTAGTTAGTTAATTTATTTTGAGAAATCTATATCTCTGGAACTAAGTGACGTGTAGATGTATATCAGCACTCAAATTAAAGCTAGTTTAATGGACTATAAAGAAGTCTGTGACCTTTACCTTCTGAGGAATAGTAGTTTTCATGATATTTGCTAAAATAAATTGATTTATAGTTGTTCTGACAATATGTTTGATTTATGAAAAACTTCATTTCAGAAACCATTGGACGTACAGATGTCTGCCAGCGCTCAAATTAAAGCTAGTTAAATTTACTACAAAATAGTTAATTATATTTATCTTTGTAGGAGTAGTAGTTTTATGATATTTGACAAAATAAACTCACAAAATGTTAATTTCAAGTTGTTCGTATAAAATGTTGGATTTTTTGAAAGGAAATTTAACTTATAACAAAGTAGTTTATGACACTTATCTTCGTAGGGATAGTAGTTTTTATGATATTCACATATGAATATAATTTTGGCAAATGAAAATTTCTCCGAACAACTATAAATCTATATATTTTAGTAAATTTCATGTAAACTATTACTCCTACGAAGATAAACATCATTAACTACTTTATAGCTCATTAAACTAGCTTTAATTTGAATGGTAATAGACACCTGTACGTCAAATGGCTTTTGAGATATAAATTTTTCAAAATAAATTCACTAACTACTGATCTTTCAGTACGTCCCATACAACATTTTTCCGAAACATTGCTTTTTAAAAAGCTATATCTCGAAAAATATTTAACGTAAATAACTCTATTAGGGCTCATATTTTAGAAAATTTACTCTTCTTTAAATGACGATCTCTTAGGTTTTCTTGTGTTGTTCCTACTTTTTAAGATATAGAGCTCCGAATGAAAAAAAAGTTTTTTTATCGCTTTGAAACAGCCGCCATGTTTTATTCCCCCTACCTATACTTGGCAGACTCATCAGTTTTGACTATTAATTACACATAGCCTTCATTAAAGTAACCAAAAATTGGGGTGAAATAACTGCGTTTTTTCTCTTCTTGGGCTCTTGTACTAAAGTGGTCAACTACAAGGGTTCTTCTTCAAGAATTACAGTTCTCTTCAATATATCTATCTGGAAAAGTAAAAATTAAAAAAAATCCCCAAGAGCCCAACAGGAGAAATAAAAAAGTTGTTTTATCCCAGTTTTAGATTACTTTGATGAAAAATAAATATAGTTACAAATGAAAATTAATTAGTCTGCCAACTTTAGTTAGGAGGAATATTTAAAAAAATGTGCGTTATTTCATTCCAGAAAAACGTTAGTGTTTACTACGGATATACATGGGCTACAGTAAATATTATTAAAAAGTAAATATTGAGTTCATATAGGGACATCCTTGGATTCACCGTTTGTAGTATAGAAGGAGCACCGCCTTCCGCGTTCGGTCAAAGAAGCTCAAATAGGAATAAAACTGTTTATTATCAACCAACGTTTCGCCCCACTTTCTAACGTAAGCCTTTATTCTTCTTATTAGTATTAATCAGTGGTATTAGTTAAATATGATAATACTCTAAAATAAACTTAATTGTCATAATTTCAATTTTCAGTTTTATTTTTAAGAGGTGAGTACGGCACCCAGGACTGCTCTACTAACTCCGTAAATTCCTACTTCCAACATACTTTCTCATCATCCGTTCCTTTTTCAATGATAGATTATTCAAAGTAAACCACAATAGTTCCTATTCATCCCTCTATTCTCAGTCCGCTGGTGTTTCTCAAGATACTACCTCGGTTCCATCCTCTACACCGTCTATACAGCTGACATCCCAACCAATCCGAACACTATCCTCACCACTTACGCTGATGACACATGTGTGCTCGCAGTCAATAATAACCCTTTAATCGCAACCCTCGAAGAATGGTGTCGTAATTGGAGCATTAAATAAATCCCAAAAAATCTCATCAAATCACCTTTACTCTTCGTCGTAAACCTCATGACTGCCCTATAGTATCCTTTAATTATGTTGCTCTTACCCCTGTCGAACAGATCCGCTACCTTGGACTACATCTGGACAAACGACTAACCTGAAATCCTCACACCAGACTGAAAAGACAGGAAACTGCTCGTCGATTCCGACAATTACAGCACTTACAAGAAAAACCGTCTAAACTTCCAATTCATTACTAAAGACTGATCTGCATGACTGTAATAAGGCCAATCTGGACATATGGAGTTGAGCTTTGGGGCTCCACTAAACCTTCGAATTCCTCTCGCATCCAATCCTTACAATCCAAAATCCTCAATGCTCCTTACTTTGTCACAAATAATTTCATATATATTATATATTCCCAAAGCACCCAAACCCACTAGCTATTTTCTAGCCTTGCATCCTTTTCCGTTCCTGACAATGTTCTGAGGTGCCTGAAAAGAAGATGGCTATGAGACCTGCTCATATAAAAACGTCATTAAAATGCTAGCAATGGGTATGGGGTTTTTTCTACACTCCTGTATCACTCCGTTGTAAATTTACATCAAATTTACTGGATGTATCACCATGTACAGTTGTATATTTTAATAAATATATATAAAAAATAAAATAAAAGTAAATTTGCTGTAAGATTATATGGCGTGATACAGGGATGTAAAGAAACTACCCATGGATAGTACTCTAATATTACTTCTACATTAGAAGCTCTCGAGGACATCTTCTTTGTCATTCAGGTTCCTTGGATGATTGTCAGGAATGGAAGAGGAAGGAAGGTTAGAAACTAGAGGGTTTTGATGGTTAGGGATTTTATAAATGAAGAATTATAAGGTATCTGGTTTGGGCTTACTAACTAAAAAAAAAATTTTTTTTTACCAAGATTTTGATGAAAAATTAATGATTGGGAAAAAAATAATTATTAATAATTTTTTTTTCGTTTCTGGGACAATGATCAAAAAATATATATAGTGGATCATTATTCATTTTGATGCACCTCGAAAATACACCGATGAACGTCTCATATAAACTCGAATCAAATTTTATGAATGTATATATATGAATGAACAGTTGTAAATAGCAATAAATAAATAATAAAAAAAATTAAGAGTAATTTAGCAGGTGTACTTTTATTCAAATAAGATAACAATTATTATTCAATTTATATAAATTAATATTATAAATTAAACAATAATGCTGTTTGCTGGATTTGGCTATTTTGTAGAATATTTTGCACATTTTGGGTTTTCACTGCACGTATTTCTATTTTTTACTGAACAAAGCCCCTTTCTAAGCCCTAGATACGAGTACGTCTGATCGTGTTATCCATTAGATTAAAACGTGCCGAATTTATAGAAACCGATACATTTACTGAAAGACACTGTGTAATATTTTAGTTTATGACGAATCTAACACTAATATTAATTAACCATTTTTATCTTTCAATTAATACTAATTACTGATTAAGAATCTTTATCTTTCAATGTTTGTCTATGTAGACATGGCCTTGGGAATATTCCAAATATATTTTTGAGGTTAAAACATTGAGTTAGAAGGTGTGAGTACGAAGACAATTTCTGGATCAGAACAAAAATGTTGAAACAATAAATTAGCCGAAGAACAATAGATCCTAAACAATACGTGCTAGATCATTAATTGATTCTCTTCTTCCAAATCGAGAGCCCAATGTATTTCTAATGTTTTTGTTCTTCCTTTCTACACGTGCATTTTACAGAATGCATTTCATCATATAACATCTAAATATTTTCTCATAAGGGGTATTGATGAAGTTCTGTTAAATGTAAAATGTTTAACTATGTTAAATATTATAAGTATAGGATCGTGAGCGGCTTTATTTAAAGTCATTCAATGTTAAACGCATAAGAGCTCCTAGCGGATTTTTTGAGCAACTTGTTTTATAACCTTTCCTTTCTAAACTTCATGTTTTGTTGTTTACTTGTAAGTTTTGATTAAAGTAATTTATTACAACATAACTAAATTGAGTGAAAAGTAGAAGTTGTGTGAAAGTTTAGCTAATGAGTGTCTTGTTGGTCTTCTGACTTGTGAGGAAGAGAATCAAAATGGGCAAATTGACAATATTCATTAAATTATGGTTATTGTCATCTGTTGCTTTGTTAGTTTTAAAAACATCCAAGACAATACTAACATAATCAAAACACAAACTACGAGCAAGTAACCTAACACAACAAAAAAATGGTTACGAGTTCAGCTAGTCTGTTGTGTGACGTCATTCTCGATTTAACACACCTAGTAACAGACTAAAACAGAGTTGGGCAAAAAGTATTCCATAGACGATAGACGAATACATTTTTATTCAAATATAAATACGACTAAACAATTCGAATAATTTTGTATTCGAATACTTGAAATATTATTTCAGTCGAATAAAAAATTAATGGAATACAAAATTATTCGAATAACAATTAAATTTTTTTTTTAATTTCGCTTATTTTTTACCATTTTTGATTTCTAACGTATGAGGGTCCCATTACACATTTTCAGAGTTCGTTGTATCACTGTCAAAAATGTATTAAGTTCGCATCTCCTGCCCTTAAATTATTTTTTTAATTATCTTTATTGAAATTAACAACTGTACATAATAATACATTCAGTAAATTTATGTAAGTTTATAATGGAGTGATACAGGCGTGTAGAGAAAATACCCATTGGTAACACTCTAATAACGATGTTACATAAGCAGGTCTCGTGAATCTTCATTTCAGGCACCTCGGAGGATTGTCAGGAATCGAAAAGGAAGAGAGGTTGGAAACTAGTTGGTTTGGGTGGTTAGGGAGTTTATAATGCAAAGTATGATATCTGGTCAGGAATAGATCGGTTACATATAGAACACAAGGTCTTTATGGATGATTTTATTTGTGACAAAGTAAGGAGCATTGAGGATTTTACGAAGGATGGGATACGAGAGGAATTCGAAGGTTTAGTGAAGCCACAAAGCTCAACTCCATATGTCCAGATAGGCCTTATTATAGTTGTGTAGATCAGTATTTAGTAATGGATTGGAAGTTTAGTTTATCTAGTAAGTGCTGTAATAGTCGAAATCGTGCAGTTTCCTGTCTTGGTCGAGGATTCCAGGTTGTTTGTCCAGATGTAGTCCAAGGTAGCGGATCTGTTCCGCAGGGGTAAGTACAACATTATTAAATTATACTGTAGGGCAGTCGCCAGGTTTATGACGAAGGGTAAAGATGATTTGATGAGATTTGGTGGGATTTATTTTAATCCTCTAATTACAAAACCATTCTTCCAAGGTTGTGATATGGGATTGGAGAGTTTGGGGTGCACTCTTAAATTGAAAAGCTAGAATTTGCATAACTATTTTATGAATGCAAAACGTGGCCGCCAAGGAAAGAATAAAGAATATAAATATGTATATATATATAATGTACATACATAGCGGGTGATAAGAAGTTAGGAGTGGACCGGTTATTGATACGGACCGGTCGGCCTTGAGGAAGGTCGGGGATCTCTTTCAAATAACGGGGCTCTGTCACCGAGTCATTTTTTTGTTGTCGCCACGTTGAAGCTCTTTGAATTATTTATTTTTCATTAGGTAGGGTAAATGCAGCAGTTATGTTTAAACTTTTTTAATATTACGATTTATCTAAAAGATGATTTACGTTTTATTATTAATAAACGGTTGTAATTTTTTAAATCTGCCCCCCAAGAAAAAAAAAATATCCGTATGAAATACGATCAAACACAACAAATTGTGCCAGAGCCTGGTAGAAATTCAGTTATTTCACTACAATTTTCGATTACTAAAACCACGCATAGTAAAAAAATATGAGTCTGCCAAGTATATATTTAAATAAAAAAATTATGGTTCTTTAAAAAAAAAAGAAAAATAATTTTTCTTTCGGAGCTCCATATCTTTAAAACCACCAATAACACTATTGAACTTTAAGGAACATCATTTAAAGTAAAATATGAGCTCAATACAGCTATTTATGTTCTATAGTTTCTAAAATATAGCTTTTTAAAAAGCAAGATTTCATAAAAAATCACAAGAAAATCAAATCAATTTTGACTAGTAGTTATGCATTGTTTTTATTAAAGTCACCAATGACCCAAGTTCGAATCCCGCTGGCCAGAAAGTTGTTTTCTGTAACACTGTAGCCGTGAGTCGATTACTGTGGGTTCTGGATCCATCCTGAGGTCCACCCACCTAGCCTCGTAAATTGGGTAAAAATCTGGCGGTCAAGCGTGATTCTGCAAATCACCTCCTTGCATAACCGTTGGTCTAGTAACAGTACTTCTTGGCCTCTTGTACTAAATATTCTATTCTATCTTCTATAGCTACAATCTCATATCTACTCAATTTATTGTTATATATATTTTAAAGTATAGTTGTTATTATTTTATTTTTAATTTTTTCTGAATTAAGGTTGTTACTTCGTTTTTGCTGCCGAGTATTGTAAGGAGCAATACAAAATAGTAGCTGTTTCAAAATGTTAAAAACAATTATGCTTTAAAACCCGTATTTCCTAGCACTAAACTTCTATCAACTCCTGTAACCCTTTTGCCTCTAAATTGTCAGAACACGCTTTAAACCTCAATCATGCTTTAAACTTTGATAATATTTCAATTCTTACTACTGTCCCCAAACATAAAAAACGCCTCATCTCGGAATCCATACATATTAATTTAAATTATAAATCCGTGAATCATAAAGTGGATGAAGACGGTATTGCACTGACATACCGACACATCTTAAGCCTTATTAAACCTACATAATTCCTCTTTCACACTATGTTTTATTTTTAATCCGCTCCCCTCTTACTTTCCGTCCTGTTATTTTGTTTTTATATATATCATCGGCCTTCGAAAGTGCCAAAGTTTGCGAGGCGTGGAGCAGCACTGGTCGAATTAACGTTTTATAAAATTTAGTTTTCGTGGATCTTGATAGTGAGCTACTACCAAAGTGCCGACACAATCCAAAAAAACACCTATTGGCCGATGCTATTCGTCTGCTTATCTCGGCCGAAACGTCATTGGTGGTATTAACTTGGGGTCCGAAGAACACAAATTCCTCAAATCGTTCGAAAGAGTAATTACCAATTTTTGTAAAATATAATTTTATTATGTATATTATCATTTTAAGTTTATTTTTGAAATATTTCCTTTATTTTTTAATAATCTTTACTTTAATATTATTTTCAAATTTAACGTATTTTTAACCACTAACCACCCCACCACTCTTTCTCTTAACTGTCACATCATTTCCTCGGCCGCTTGCCATCTAACGCTTCCTTTTTTGTTCATTATCTTTCTTTATCCTTGATTTTACTTGTATTCCCTTTTTCCATCTCTTGTATGCCTGTATTTTTATAACTCTTAAAACCTTTTTCTATTCTCATTTAATTCTAAGCTTCACTGTACAAGTTTTAAATTCTAACTTGACATAGATCATCTATTTTTTACCCCATTTAAGTATTAGCATCTTTTTTTAGTCCTGCAACGTTGGGGGAAATGTTTGTTCATAATAAATAGCATTTTATTGACTGTATCCCGACTTCCTTTTAGTATTACGCACGGTCAATCAGCGATCTTCCACAATTAGGTTATCATTCGAAGCTTCTTTATCTTTTTCGCCCAAAAGCAAAAAAGTAGTCAAAGCTATCACCTTGAACAGCCCTGATGAAGTTCTTCAAAGTGAAGCGAAACGTCGGAAAGTTGTTAACTATTTTTGTTTCTCTTTTGACCGCATCCCTGACCATCTTCTACATTATTTGAAATTATAAGATCAATTATATATGTAATGTGTTTTTTAATTTGGTATTATTATAAGCTTTATTATTTCAATGAGAAAAATACCTAGATACCTAGCTGATATTGAAAGCCACACGATTTGTGAATTTAAGTTTAATCAAAATCGTAAGAATAGTTCACGAGAGAATCGAAATAATTGTGAATGAATAATCATATAAGTGGCACTCTCGGTCAGTCGAGGCATATGCTCGTCTTACCACTACAAACCACGAAGGGTTAGGGGTTCAGTACTTCGTAAGTAAGTACTGTTTTTATCACAATGGTCATACAAGGAGGTGATTTTTTTAAGATCACTATCAACTGACATTTTTTCCTCAATTAAGGGTACCAACTTTATGAGGCTCGGTGACCTTGGAGTGCTCCAGAACCCACAGGGTTGACTCACGGCTACACTAATAGGATAAATAATTATCTGCTACAGCCGGATTCGAACATGCGCCCTTGTAATAGTGGCCTTACATCTGTAACACCTCGCCACATTATTATCATAATTATAGTACTACACTGCCTACAAGAAACCGAGCCACTTCCACTACAGTCAACCAATCTACGCGATCTCTTCCTCTCACTTTCCATCTGTCAACATTTAAAAGCTTCATATCCTCCTCCACATCGTCTGT
Organism: Halyomorpha halys; assembly: GCF_000696795.3. NCBI lineage: Eukaryota > Metazoa > Arthropoda > Insecta > Hemiptera > Pentatomidae > Halyomorpha > Halyomorpha halys. Next base: position 1,515,065 of record NW_027108467.1, read on the forward strand.
ACATCTGATCCTGGGACGTCCTCTTTTGTATTTTCCAAACCATCTTTTTGGGTGTCCTTTCATCGGGTATCCTCTCTACGTGTCCTATCCATCTTATTCGTGCTCTTTTCACTAATGCCACGGTCATGGACGTGGGCAGGATTTTTCCAAGGGTGAAGCCGGCCTCAGCCCATTACACACATACCCACTTACGTGTGTATATATATATCCTATTCTCAAACGTTGGGTAAATGAAATATATCTAATTCTGCAATCCAAGAAATACAAACTACACACACCACTTTATTTCTACTTCATAAGATTCAATCATTACTTTTTAAATTTGTATTGCCTGTAATCACAATAAATTATTGAAAATGAAATGACTGAATTTAAATCGTTAACAACAAGGTATACCAATGGATCGCACAATGAAAATATAAGACAGTTTTATACTTATATCTGAGTCGTTCATTGCACACATCGATTAACTCCACTTTTTGAAAAATCTTAAATTTAAGTGTCAAAGCACTTGGTATAATCATTACTTTTTATATTTATTATAGCTTTCCTGAATAATACAGATTAACACCATTAAACGCTAATTTTTTTTTGGCAATTGAATAATAAGTAAATTATTTCAGAAGCCATTGTGATTAACTCCATACTCTAATGTAAATCGTTTCAACGACGCAATTATATTATATTATTATTTGTTCCGGCCCTGCATCATCGCTCTTTTTTTTAAAACAGCCGCAGGCGCTTCCCCCCCCCCCCCTCAACGATATTGGTAACAAAATCACATCGGCAAACAGATGAAAAGAAGCGCAATGCAAACGGAAGTTAGTATAACAGTGATCTCGCACGCTGAATGTTATTGTATACTTCACCTATGTTATATGGACTACATATTCTCTTGGTATTTTCAAAATTATTCCCAGATTGTTTTTAAAGAAATAAATATTATACCGTTATAATCAAGACGGGTGAGACTAATAATAATGTCGATGAGGAAAACACTGATGGTTCTTCAATACGATTTGTCAATAGAAAGTCTGGTCCAAGAAGACGTTTATCGTTTTCCCCGGATTCATCTCATTGCAACAGTACAAAATTCCCAACAAACACATTGATTGGAAGTAAAAGAAGTCGTAATCCTGATAAATGGACTCGAAATTTACAAAAGTATAACAGAACAAAAGGTTTGGCATACAGGAATAAGGGAGGAAAAATAAAAACATTTGTCGATATAAAGTGCAGATGCATATCTGCATCAAGAACCGTAACATTACTGACGATAATTTTTTTGCTATTCTTTCTTATTAATTTTATATACCATTAGATGAAAGCTATATCTGTATTTATGCATTCTACATTATATATTTGAATTTATATTATAACAGGAATTTTAGAAAACAATATACAGTACTTCATCGCGTTTCTCAACTTTTTGTTTTATGGAGTTAATCGATGTGTGCACTGAACGGCTCATCTAATGATTTTTTTAACAACACAATTTCTTTCCCCGTCATTGCCTTCCTAATCGTAGTATTTTTCCAGAAATAAACTTGTATCAAATAAGTTCACCATATCTTAATTTTTTTTTCTTGGCTTCCAAAAATCTATTTCGCGGCTTCCCCTGCTCCTCTCTATCTACGCCCATGGTCACGATGTAGAGTTCCCCTAACAGTCCCATCTGCTTCTTATTCCTTCTTCTTCTTCTTCTCCATATTCCATTCTCCAAGACTCCTCCCCATATCCTTCTCAATTCCTCGCCTCCTCTCCCATATACCCGTTTTAAATATGTTATTTCAGTTTCATTTTTCGTTTTTGAGCTAGTTTGTTCACTTTAACAAACAGACACTACTTCGCCAGATTTGCTTATTTCAACTCTGAAACCTCAAAACAGGTACTTCAGTCAAAAAAATCAAAATTTTCACGATAGCTTTTCTTCCTCTTACAATGCATTCCCATATATAGGTGAGTGAAAGTAAGCTTACTTTAAAGGAATGCGGCGTTGGGTTCCTCAATGGGATGATTTCGTCGAGTCATTAAAAAGTTTGAAGAAAAAAAAAACGGACAACTGGAATCTTTCTTGAAAAAGGTAAATTCTTGAAAATGACAGAAGTTATTTTTAGAGTAATTAAGGACCTGGAATCAAAGGATCAATTCATCAGAAATAACTGTTATATTTTACGATATAAAAAGCCGATAAGGCATTGAAAAATTCCCAATATAGCCTCGAATACCATAACGTATATCTTATCAACTAAGCGATAACGGTTTCTATTTAATTCCTATCTGATAAGAGCTAACCATGAAATCGCTTCCTGAGGTAGCAGCTATGTATCACGCGTAACATGTCTCCTTATTATGCAGCTATATAATCTCATAAATACATAAATATTACATATTGCAAGATCGTTGATTGACTATGTGCAGTATATAAAAGGAAGAGGGTCAGAAGAACGTTTTGCTCTACTTTTCAGGCCTTCATCAGGGCTAGAAAAGATACAATAAACTAAAAAAAAATGTAATGAAGTAAGAGAATAGATAACATGGAATCAAATTAAACTAAAGTATGGCTCAAAATAATTTAAGATATATGAAAATTTATATAGAAAATCAACAGTGTAACATAAAAAAAAGAAGATATAAAGTGAAAAGTAAGAATTAAAAAAAAAAGTATTAGACAATTAATGAAAACGGAAAAAATAAGAAAAGTAAATAAAAGAGAAATAACGTGATTTGAAATATGTGAAAAATCATATAAAAATGAAAAAAGTAAATTATATTGTAGGAAGATAGTGGTCAATAAAGGTATCAAAATAGTAAAAATAAACTATTTATTGTTAACCAAGGTTTCGTCCCACTTTGCAGGGCTGTCAGGTGTCGTTAGTTGTGTTTCAATCTGACAGCCCTGAAGAAGCCCTGCAAAGTTAGGCGAAACGTTGGTTAACAATAGTTTTCTTTTACTATTTTGATAGCTTTATTGACCGCCACTCGGACTATCTTTCAAAAATCTACTTCTTACGGTCAACTATCTTCTTGCAATAGAAGTAAATTATAGAATATAAAAATAAGATGTACATTGAAAAGTATAAATAAACAAAAATTACGAAAGGTATTAGACAAATAATGAAATAAAAAAGTAGATAAAAGAGAAATATAAAAATACGGTATACACTGGCACTTTTAACCTGTATTTTATATTTATCTAATACTTCCAACTTCCCACCTTTTTGTGATCAAGGAAAAAAAAAAATAACGAACGAAATAGGACTGTTTTCTGAATGAAGTAAAGGCGGATACAAGGTATCGACACGGTAGGTCAGTGGGGAATTCAATAGTTAACAAATAACTTTTAAAGTGGTTAATAAAAGTTTTAAATTTGGGAAGGAATTTTATAGAAGAATTTGTAAGTAGGAAAATATTTTTTTTATAAAAAAAGACAAAAAATTTTATAATGTTATTGTGATATTATTTTAATGATTAATTATTTAAAGATGGGACAAAGGCAATTAGCCGGCATTTAAAGAATTTTAAATGAAAAAATGAAAACAAAATAAGGTAAGACCAAAAAAATCAGTATGTAAGTGAAGGAAATTATTATAAAAGTAATTAAAAAGAGCTGTTTGTAGGAATCCTTGAAAATGACCTAAGTGGTCGAAATGTTGGAAGTTTAAAAAGAATAAAGTTGAGAGAAAAAGGATTAAAATTGTTTTAAAGATAATAGAAAATATTAAATATAGGCAGACCAAATGATAATATACATAAAATATATAATAAGGGGGTAATATATATTATATATTATTGGATTGTAAAATAAGTTATACTTATAATAATAAAATAAGACGCTACTTTTACTGGTGATTTCAACAAAAACTTCAGATTCTTGTAAATATTTTTAATCAATTATATTTGAGCCATTTTGACCTATTACATGTTGTCATCTTTTAGATATTTTTTTAATTCCGTCCTCCGAGAACTTCTTAGATTTTTGCGCAATGAACTCCCCTATGTACATTTTGAAGTTTTCGAGCGAATTAAAGTGTTTCCCATTAAGAGGGTTTTGAAGGGCTCGAAATAAGTGAAAATCTGTTGGGGCAAGTTTTGGTGAGTAGGGTGGCTCCAATAATTTCGGCCGGGTCTGCTAAGACACGTGAGGACGGGCGTTATCGTGATGGAAAATTATGCCTTTGCGATTATGAGACACGTGAAATATGTTAAGCGTTTCTTGGAGTGAGGGTTGTCTGTGACCAATGCTTGAGTTTGGTCATCATCAACAGTTGAAGGACGACCCGAGCGCTTTGTGTCTTCCAAGTCAATATTTCCGGTTCTGAACCGAGCAAACTACAAATTTTGTTAACCGTCTGTGGAGCGGAATTTTTCCTTTTCGAAAAAAAAAATCATTAAATCCCGAAAATAAATTTTTTCTCTTCTATTTTGAGCGAAATACCACTTAAAGATTAGGAATCTCAATCTTGAAACTGATGCATAGAAGCACCTTAAATAACACGTTTTTAGAATATGTAAGCATTATTGACAAAGTAAACGTGATTTTATAAACACAGAGAGGATTCAATTGAAATATTTAAAAACGCTACGAACTTATTTTACAACCCAATATATATGTGTATTATATACATATAAACATTGATAAAATGCAATAAAATTAAAATAATGGACATAATAAATATATTAAAGTTAATAAATAAAATATACAAAAATGCATTGAGCTATTAAGGTGTTATAAATATATATATACATGTATATAATAAAAGCATTATATAATTATAAAGCAATTCTTCTATTTATTGCTTCATAATTAATGTTTTGATTATATATATATTTACAACACCTTAATAGCTCAATGCGTTTTTGTATAATCTATAAACATAAAAAATGGCAGTTGTTTCAAAAGGTTAAAAAAAAGTCTTTCGTTGATCCGTATCTTAAAAATTAACAACAACGAAAAACCTAATAGAAAATCTTTTAATGTAGAATAAATAAACAGTGTTTGAAACTTAATTTGATAAAATTTATTTTATTTAAAAATAAAACCAGTCTCCAGGAAGTGATAAGATTATATATCAGAATGAAATGACAATCAAAAGTGGCTCAAACTTAAGACAGATAGTACAAGAGCCCAAGAGGAGAAAATAGGCAGTTATCTCACCCCAATTTTTTATTACTTTAATAAAAACTATGTATAATTAGTCATATTGATAATTAGTCATAAATACTAGTCAAAATTGATGTGTCTGCCAAGTATAGGTAGGGGAATAAAAAATGGCGGCTGTTTCAAAACCTTAAAAACATTATTTTTTCATTCGGAGCTCTATATTTTAAAAACTACACACAACACTAGAAAATCTAAGAGTACATTATTTAAAGGAGAGTAAATTTGCTGAAATATTAGCCCTAAAAGAGCTATTTACGTTCGATAGTACTTGAGATATAGCTTTTTAAAAAGCAAAATTTCTTAAAAATCTACTGAAACATTAGTAGTTTGTTAATTTATTTTGAGAAATCTATATCTCAGGAACTATGTGACGTACAGATGTCTATTAGCACTAAAATTAAAGCTAGTTTAATGAGCTATAAAGAAGTTTATGATCTTTACCTTCTTAGGAATAGTAGTTTTCATGATATTTTCTAAAATAAATTGATTTATTGTTGTTCGGACAATAAGTTTGATTTATGAAAAACTTCATTTCAGAAACCATTGGACGTACAGATGTCTGCCAGCGCTCAAATAAAAGCTAGTTAAATTTACTATAAAATAGTTAATAATGTTTATCTTTGTAGGAGTAGTAGTTTTTATGATATTTGACGAAATATACTCACAGAACTGTAATCTATAGTTGTTCGTAAAAAATGTTGTATTTTTGAAAGAATATATCTCTAGACCCCTAAGACGCACATATGTCTGCCAACACTCAAAATAAAGGAAATTTAACTTACTATAAAGTAGTTTATGACACTTATCTTCGTAAGTAGTTTTTATGATATCCACATATCAATATAAATATGGCAAATGAAAATTTGTCCGAACAACTATAAATCAATTTATTTTAGCAAATTTCATGTAACCTAATACTTCTACGAAGATAAACATCATAAGCTACTTCATAGCTCATTAAACAAGCTTTAATTTGAGTGCTAATAGACACCTGTACGTCAAATGGTTTTTGAGCTATAAATTAGTCAAAATAAATTCACTAACTACTGATCTTTAAGTACGTCCCATACAACATTTTTATGAAATGTTGCTTTTTAAAAAGCTATATCTCGAGAACTATTTAACGTAAATACCTCTATTAGGACTTGAATTTTAGCAAATTTACTCTTCTTTAAATGACGTTCTCTTGGGTTTTCTTGTGTTGTTCCTACTTTTTAAGATATAGAGCTCCGAATGAAAAATTATTTTTTTTTATCGTTTTGAAACAGCCGCCATTTTTTATTCCCCCTACCTATACTTGGCAGACTCATCAATTTTGACTATTAATTATACATAGTTTTCATTAAAGTAATCAAAAATTGGGGTGAGATAACTGCATTTTTCTCCTCTTGGGCTCTAGTACTAAGAGGTGATGGAATATTATTCCTTATGGCCGAGTATTATTCCTTATGACTGGGAATTCCCGGTGAGCTGCTAACAGTCACTAGATTCATGATTATTCAGAATGGTAATTATCGTTAGGAAACAACAGCTTTATCTTCTTTCTTTTGTTATCTCCTACAAAAACAGGTATGGGTATATCCTTCTCTTTTTTTTATCAAATCATACAATATGCACGTTGGAAAATAAAATGCACTTATTCCATGGGAGTGATAAACAATGTTCTGTCAGATTAGATCGAACGATTAATAACTAGAAACCAAAATAGTACCTAGAGGAGAAATAAGGCAGTTATTTCACCCCAATTTTTTATTACTTTAATGAAAACTATTTATAATTACTATTCGAAATTGATGAGTCTGCCAAGTACAGACAAGGGGAATACAAAATGGCGGCTGTTTCAAAACGTTAAAAATAATTAATATTTTATTCGGAGCTCTATATCTTTACAACTACCAACAATAATAGAAAATTGAGTATCGTTTAAAGTAGAGTAAATTTGCAAAAATGTAAGCACTAATAGAGCTATTTACATTCAATAGTTCTCGAGATATAGCTTTTTAAAAAGCAACATTTCATAAAAATATTGTATAGGACGTACTGAAAAATCAGTGATTAGTGAATTTATTTTGAAAAATTTATATCTCAAAAACTATTTGACGTACAGATGTCTATTAGCACTCAAATTAAAGCTATTTTAATGAGCTATAAAGTAGTTTATGACGTTTATTTTCGTAGGAGTAATAGTTTTCATGAAATTTGCTAAAATAAATTGATTTATAGTGATTCCGACAAATTTTCATTTGCCAAATTTATATTCATATGTGAATATAATAAAAACTACTACCCCTACGAAGATAAGTGTCATAAAGTACTTTATAGTAAGTTAAATTTCCTTTAATTTGGGTGTTGGCAGACATATGTGCGTCTTATGGATCTAGAAATATATTTTTCCAAAAATCCAACAATTTATACGAACAACTAGAAATTAACATTTTGTGAGTATATTTTGTCAAATATCATAACAACTACTATTCCAACAAACATAAACATTAATAAATATTTTATAGTTTATATAATTTGAGTGCAGCCAGACATCAATACGTAGAATGGTTTCTGAAATAAAGTTTTCCATAAATCAAACTTATTGTCCGAATAACTATAAATCAATTTATTTTAGAAAATATGATGAAAACTACTATTCCTACGAAGGTAAAGGTCATAAACTACTTTATAGTACATTAAACTAGCTTTAATTTGATTGCTAATTTAAATCAGTAGGTCACATAGTTCCTGAGATATAGATTTCTCAAAATAAATTAACTAACTAGTGATATTTATGTACATTTTAATGAAATGTTGCTTAGAATGGAGATATCGTATATCAAAAAATACATATATTTTTTAAATATATTTATAGATATTTACAACTGTATTGAAATATTTGGTTTAATTTAAATATTAAAATATTTAAATTTTTATTAAACATATTTATGATATTAAAATATATAATGCGCACAATAGACCTTATTGGCCGCATCTTCTTTAAACTCTCTTGAGATTGGTTATTATTGTTAAAATAATAAATTTTAATATTTATTGTATATTAATTTTCACATAATATGTTTGTTACTTATGTCTATTTCATATATATTTGTATCTCTATCACTATTTTTATCCATTATTATTTTAAAGGCACATTGGGTTGGAAGCAAAATATGAAAGGGAAAAAAATGAGAAAGGGGAAAGGCTAGAATAGGAGGGGGAAAAATCATGAAAAAGAGAGAAAAAAAGATGGAAGAACCAAAGAGATGAAACGAAAAAAAAAGTCATATTATACTTTTATATATTACTACTGTTTATAACTATTATTGTTTACTCGTTAGGCCTATTTATCGCAAGATCAAAAATATTATCTGATTAGACTAAAATAAGTATGTTGTGTGATTAGAAACTGAGTTTCTCCTCCCTTTCCTCCTAATAACATTGTTAAAAAACATTTGAATAATAAAAGCTATTTGTGATAGATCCTTGAGGATGGCCAAATTGGCCGAAACGTAGGACTTATAAAGAAATATAAATTGTTTTGAGACTAAAATTGGATAAAATCTATTTTATTTAAATATTAAATTATATTTTCGATGTTAGTTATTCAATAGCATTATACAGACATGTAGAGAATCTACCCATTAATAGAACTCCAATAACATTCTATAGAAGATCTCGAGGCCATTTTCTTTTCACATGCCTAGGAGAATTATTATGTAATGAAGGAGAAGCCAGGTTAGAAACAAGCAGGTTTGGATGGTTAAGAAGGTGATCTTGGAAGGACTGGTTCTGGCCAAATCGGCAATATATGGAACACTGAGGTCCTCATGGATGCCATGATTTGTGATAAGGAGAATTAAGGATTTTAGGAAGGAGTTTGGATTGCAAGGATTGGATACGAGAGAAATTCGATGGTTTAATGGAGCCCCAAGTTCAAATTAGTAAGTACAGATAAGGCCTTATTACTTCCATATATGTGGGTATTTTGTAATTAGTTGGAGGTTTAGATTGTTTGTCGAGTAAGTGTTAAATAGTAAAAAAGAAAAAAAAATTATATTATTTGATGGATAAGTTTGCATCTCACAATACTTGAGTGTCGGAAAAAATATCCTTTTAAAAAATAATATTGCTACACTCTATTGACGAATAATAAAATCTCGAATCTTTCATAGTATTAATAATAATTATAATAAAGTCTAGTAACGCCCCAACAAACCTAAATCTACTATAAAAGTTTTAACGCAATCCTTCCGTCTACGTTTCGATCTACACCTTGGACTTTTAACCATTAGTTGAGTATTATATAAAATTTACATTTTAGTAAAAGTTAATACTTAACACGAGTTATATTTACTTTTTCACAGTAATGCACTTATTAATTCACTTTTCTTTCTGTTTTAGAGGGATCGGAAAAAAAAATTAAATAAAATTTTATGGATGCGTTCGTTACTAAGTCACACAACGTTTCACTTATAAGCCACAATGCTATAACCTGAATTATATTAACCAGGTGCAGTTCACTTAATTCAGCGTTGTGTGGTCTTCAACATTTTCCGATTAACTAATCCTTTTTCAGTTAGAATATTTTATGTAATACTTTATTTTCAAAAACCATAAGGCGCTATTCTTCCCTTGCTATAAGATGTCAGGTTTCGAATCTATAAACAACAGTGGAAAGGATAATAGTTTTGTAAATTATAACTTTTAAGTTTTCGGAAAGAATTCTAAACATTTCTATTAGCACTCAAATTAAAGCTAGTTTAATGTGCTATAAAGTAGTTAATGACGTATATCTTCGTAGGAGTATTAATTTTTATAAGAGAATAATAAATAAGGAATTATTTAATGTAAACAAGGACATAAAACTATGAATTAACAATTAATTTTTTTTTAAAGATTTTGAAACAGCATACATCCCCCCTTCAACTGTTGTTGGCAGAGGCATCAATATTGATTATTAACCATATAATTTTGATAGTAGTAATAAAAAATTATTTTTTTAATTTATTTAATGTAATTTACAACTGTACAAAATAATACACTAAGTAAATATGTTGTATGTTTCATATACACTTGAAAATCTTGGGAAGAAACCACCCATTGGTGGTACTTCCAACATTAATTTAAATTAGAAGGTCCCGTGGCCATCTTCTTTTCAGACGCCTCGGAGGATTATCAGTGATTGTTAAGGATGAAAGATTAAGAATTAATGGGTTAGGATGGTTATGGAGTTGGGAATGAAAAGACGCATATCTGTTTTGGGCCAATTCTGCAACGAATGGGGTGTTAAGGTCTTTGTGGATGAGTTTATTTGTAACGTAATAAGGAGCATCAAGGATTTTGGATTGTAAGGATTGGATGCGGGAGGAATTTGATGGTTTGGTAGAGCCCCAGAGCTCAATTCTATAAGTCCAAATTGGTCTGATTATTGTGGTGCACTAATTTTTTGTGAATGGGAAGTTTAGAGCGTTTGTCAAGTAAGTGTTGTAGCAATCGGAATCTACGAGCAGTTTCTTGTCGTTTCAGTCTTGTGTGTGGAAAAAAAAATAATTTAAATTCAGATTCGGACAAAAAGTATTTGATTGACGAGAGACGAATACATTTTTATTATGAGCTTGTATTTGTGATTATTTTCCATGAATAAAGTTATATTCGAATAAAAATATGACTAAAAATTCGAAATACTCAAAATATTCGAACGTTTAAATATTATTTCAATCGAATAACAATTAGATTTTTTTTTTTTGTTAAATTCCCTTATTTTTTACCTTTACCGATTTCTAATGTTTGAGTGTCCCATTAATTTTTTTCCGGGGAGTATAAAACCAATATTGTATCGATTTTTAAGATCGTTTATCGATTTATTTAACTCTTCTGATATCTAGCATATTAGGGTCCCCTCATATGTTTCTTAAGATGTAGGGTCTCTTTGTATGTTTTAGGAGAAGCAGAAAATTTCACGAATCCAAATGTATTCGTTACTCGTCAATCAAATAATTTTCGCTCAACTCTGATTGAAATAATTTTTTTTCCCCGGGCTCTTCGACAATGACCAATGATGAAAATTACTTATATGTGAAAATTAACTCAGAAGTTGTCCTTACTAAAACTAGCTGTAATGGGAGCATATTAAAAAATAAATGCACTTCAGAATTGCATATGAAGTGATGAAGGAAGTTGTCGATGGCAGAGCTACAGACGCCTGTCTCAAAGAAGATGCAGTTCATCGAACCGATTACCTTGCAACGTACGGTATAGGATACCAACCGACACTATTCAACTCAATTCCCCTAATTTTAAGCGACTTATCACGATTATAAAATACTTTATTACTAATGTGAGGAGAAGATTGTTGGAGGTGCGGTCAGAAAATAACACAAATAAGTTTTAAAAAAACTTATTTAATACTGCCAACGTTTCGGCCAGAATTTCCAGCCTTCATCAGGGCTAAGAACAAAGAACAAGATAATAACCAATGAATAAAAATAAAAGAAAAAAATATACAGAATCATTAAAATAAATAATTGTACATATTGAAAATTGATAAAAATAAAGAAATGAAAGTAGTGCAAAATAAAACGTATATATAGCTAATTAAATATTTAAGTAAAATAACATAATTAAAGAAATTAAAATATAAAGTTATATAATGCAAATGAATAAAGAAATATAAATATAGATTAAAAAAAAGAAACAAAATATAAAGTTAACTTTATAGTTTATTTCTATGTTCATATTTCTATATTCCTTTACATTATATAGCTATATATTTTTATTTCCTTAAATATATTATTTTACCTAAATATTTAATTACCAATATATACGTTTTATTTTCCACTAGTTTCATCACTTAATTTTTATCAATTTTCATTATGTACAATTATTTATTTTAACCATTCTGAATATTGTTTTCTTTTTTTTTATTCATTGGTTGTTATCTTGTTATTTATTGTTAGCCCTGATGAAGGCTAGAAGTACTGGCCGAAACGTTAGCACTGTTAAATAAGTTTTTTCAATGTATTTGTGTTATTTTTTTACCACCCCCCAATCTTCTCTTCATATATAAATTTTAATGAATTTATAACTTCAAGTAATAATTCAAATATTGGAATTAGTTGATTACTTTAATGAAAACTAGTCAACGTTGAAGTGTCTACCAAGTACAGTTAGGGGGAATACAAAATGGCGGCTGTTTCAAAACGATAACAAAAAATACATTAAACTATTTTCAATTTGAACGCTAATTGACATCTGTACGCGGAATGGTTTTTGAGATATAGATTTCCCCAAATAAATTCACTAATTACTGATTGTTCAGTAGATTCTTTATGAAATATTGCTTTCTTAAAAGCTATATCTCGAGAACTATTGAATATAAATAGCTCTTATTAAGACTCATGTTTATATTTACTGGAATTTAAATAATGTTCTCTTATGTTTTCTAGTGTTGTACGTAGTTTTAATGATATAGAGCTTCGAATGAATGTAATGTTTTAAATAATAACAAATAAACTTTAAAATATATATAAGAATAAATTGAGTAGATAGTAGATTGTAGGTATAGAAGATAGAATAGAATATTTAGTACAAGAGCCCAATAGGTGAAAAAATACAGTTATTTTACTCCAATTTTTTATATTACTTTAATAAAAACTATGTATAATTACTAGTCAAAATTGATTTGATTTCTAAGTGCATTTTTTATGAAATGTTATTTTTTAAAAACCTATATTTGGGAAACTATTGAAAGTATGGCTCATATGATATTTGCTAAAATAAATTGATTTATAGTTGTTCGGATAATAAGTTTGATTTATGAAAAACTTCATTTCAGAAACCATTGGACGTACAGATGTTTGCCAGCGCTCAAATTAAAGCTAGTTAAATCTTTGTAGGAGTAGAAATTTTTATGATATTAGACAAAATAAACTCAAAAAATGTTAATTTCTAGTTGTTCGTATAAAATGTTGGATTTTTGAAAGAATAGATCTCTAGACCCCTAAGACGCGTCATATGTCTCCCAACACTCAAAATAAAGGAAATTTAACTTACTATAAACTAGTTTATGACACGTATCTTCGTAAGTAGTTTTTATGATATCCACATATCAATATAAATATGGCAAATGAAAATTTGTCCGAACAACTATAAATCAATTTATTTTTTTCAATCAAATTTCATATAAACTATTACGCCTACGAAGACAAAAATTCTTAAACTACTTTATAGCTCATTAAACTACCTTTAATTTGAGTGCTAATAGACATCTGTACGTCAAATGGTTTTTGAGATATAAATTTTTCAAAATAAATTCACTATCTACTGATCTTTTAGTACGTCCCATACGACATTTTTATGGAATGTTGCTTTTTAAAAAGCTATATCTCGAAAACTATTTAACGTAAATAGCTCTATTAGGGCGTGCATTTTAGAAAATTTACTCTTCTTTAAATGATGTTCTCTTAGGTTTTCTTGTGTTATTCCTACTTTTTAAGATATAGAGCCCCGAATGAAAAATTAGTTTTTTTTTATCGCTTTGAAACAGCCGGCATTTTTTATTCCCCCTACCTATACTTGGCAGACTCATCAATTTTGACTAGTAATTATACATAGTTTTCATTAAAGTAATAAAAAATTGGGGTGAGATAACTGCCTTTTTTCTGTTCTTGGGCTCTTGTACGATTACACTTATTTTTTAGATTTTCGTCAAAAAAAAAAAAAATTAATTAAATAAAAACCAGGAAAGGTAAAAATTATTTTTTATTTTTGTGTTGCTATGAAAATTTGAATTTTAGGGTTTCCTGAGGTGGAAATAACAAATATGAATTTTTCACGCTAACAATACAATACAACAAAGTACAACTTCAACGAAGCAGGAATCAGGAACGTGATCAGGGAAGATTATGTGGTCTAGGCTTTGTTTGAATCGGATCACAATTTTTCCTTTAGTTATAAAATTCTTCAATATTTTGTATTTATCATTTTTTTTCTTATTGCTAATAAAGAGAACTGCATATATTTTTTTCTAATAAATAGAATTAAAGATATTTTAAGTGAAACGAAATGAAAATAGATTATTATTCTGGAGCTAAGTCTCTTCAGAAAAATTATAAGGTAATTTAAATTTTACAGCATATATTGGCCAAAAACAGTGTGGCCACACATAATTATAACTAAAATTGTATACAAATAATTTTGATACAGATTAAAAAAAAAAAAGAAAAACTAACTGACTAAATACATAAAAAACAAAACAGAAAGATAGTTAAAAAATATCTGTACTATTATGAGACAAATATAAACAATAAGAAAAATTAAAGGTTATAAACAATATTGTTTATAACCTTTAATGTAATTGCTTATAACCATAAATTTTTCTTATTAGATTTTACGTTTCATTGTATACCCCTGTCAATTTACACTAAACTTTTATTTTGTAACTAACTCAAGTGTTTGTATCTTTTTTAGCCCTGACGAAGCCCTGCAACGTGGGGCGAAACGTTGGCTCTAATAAAATAGTACACCAATTTACTATTTGAGTTTTAATTTACCGCAACCGGCCAAATTCCATTTATTAAAATATAAATATTTCTTTGAAGATGAAAGGAATATGGTCCGGGTGCGGTAAAAAAAAACTCAAATAGTAGAATTATACTATTTTATTGAGCCAACGTTTCCCCCCACGTTGCAGGGCTTCGTCAGGGCTGTTTTGAGGGCAGTCAAAACAAAAGTGACTTTTACTCAAACGTGACGTTCACTTTTGTTTTGACTGCCGCCAAAACAGCCCTGACGAAGCCCTGAAACGTGGGGGGAAACGTTGGCTCAATAAAATAGTATAATTCTACTATTTCAGTTTTTTTTTACCGCACCCGGACCATATTCCTTTCATCTTTACACACGGTCAATCAATAATCTTCCATTACTATTTTTTTGTTCTTTTTTGACCGCACCCGGACCATATTCCTTTCATCTTTACACACGGTCAATCAATAATCTTCCAATAAATATTTCTTTGTGTCTTTGGATTACATACCTTTATATTTGAATTTTTTTAATTAAGCTATTTTACTTACACATTTAATTACCTATATATACGTTTTATTTTCCTTCATCAGGAAGTATCAAGTATCATTTTACTTTTAATAATTTTCATTCTGTACAATTATTTAATTTAATCATTCTATATATCCTATCCTTCATTCATTGGTTGTTATTTTGTTCTTAGCCGTGATGAAGGCTAGAAGCTCTGGCCGAAACGTTGGCACTATTAAATAAGTTTTTTTCAATTATCTATGTTATTTTCTGATCGCACCTCCTACCATCTTCTCCTCAAATATAAATTTTTAATGAATTTATGACTTCAAGTAAGAATTCGAGTACTGAAATTAATATGATAACACAGTAATATGCTTTAAGGAACGTAGTAATTTTATGTCAGAATTATATTTTCAGTTTATGATCTTAAAAAGTTGAATTTTAAATAATTAAAAAATTAAAAAAAATATTTCCTCATCTTTGATCATTCGAGTAGTACATTAGATGGTGTGGTTAGTGTGGAATGTGCTTAGAGATGAGGATGCGGTAAGACCATCCTTAAACAGACAGTCCACCATATCCATTATTTCGAGAGGATGAAGGATTTTAGATATCTTTGGCCCCATTCAACGAACACTACAGTGAGCAGAGGAAGCGGTACGGTTGCCTAGGTGACCTCCTCACCTTCCTCAAGGTTACACTTATCAATACCAACTGATAACACCAACCTTCAATCTTTCGCGTGCCGGATATTCCATAATTTGGTATAATTGGCATCTATA
>NW_027108467.1:1531163-1550029 GCF_000696795.3 Halyomorpha halys
AATTATTAATTATCACTATTTCCCATTGCCCAAATTTGTGGCCGATAGTAATATTATTAATAAATAAAAGTTTGCAATTTTTAAAATATATATAATATATGGAAGCGAGGTGGCTTAGCGGTAAGGCACTGTGTAACTAACTCAAAGGACCCGGATTCGAAACCGCCGATGACAAATAAAATATTTGTTCTCCTATCCATGGGCATACCAAGAGGGGGCAGCTCCCCCTCCTCCCAACGTTAAATCCAATCATTAAATAAATCATTTAATCCATTTGTGAGAAAATCGAAAAAATATAAAATATCGAATCTATTAAGTGACACTTCTGGTCATTTGATTTTAATAAACAAGTTGCCGTCACATAACAGATATACAACTGTTCTAAATATGTAATTTCAGTCTTGAACAAGTTTTCGTTTTTGAACTAGTCTGTTTATACCCACATTCAACTTTTTTATACTTGGTTATTTGGGCACAGGGGACTTCAAAACATTTATTTTCGTGGAAAACTAAACTTCAAAATTATTCACGATAATACTTTCTTGTCCTTAATATTTATTCCCTATGTAGTTAAGTGAAATTAACGATTGTGTTATTGTTTCTTATTAGAATCTTGAGATTTAAAAAAATAAAAAAATAAAAAATAGGTGAATTTTTATTAATATATTCTTGTTTGAGAGGGGTTTAGTTTATTTAAAAACAAATTTGATCCTTTTTTTCTCAACTTTATTCTTTTCAAAACCTTCCAACGTTTCGACCCTCAGGTCATTTTCAAGGATACCTTTATTTTTTTGTCATTTTCTCTGACAGATTGCAACCTTAAAACAGAACCTACTAGGAACTAACTAGGAAGGTAGGTTCTGTTTTAAGGTTTGCAAATGTAAATGAAAGAAAGAAGGGAAGTGGTTAGTACAAGTTTTAAATTTAAGAAAGAATTATATAGAAGAAGTTATAGATGGGACAAAGGCAATTAGCCGGCATTTTTAAGAATTTTAAAAGATAAAATGACAACAAAATAAAGGTATCCTAGAAAATGACCTGAGTGTCGAAACGTTGGAAGGTTTTGAAAAGAATAAACTTGGGAAAAAAAGGATCAAATTTGTTTTTAAATAAAAAAATAGGTGGTTAGGCGCAGGCTTACCAAGCTGAGATCTACTGGTGGCGCCAGTTCGAATCCGGCCTGGAGCGTTGACTTTTTTCATTGAGTGGCGGTCCCAGAAACCAAAAACTTGAACCCCCACAATGGTTAGGGAGTATAGGACTCCAATGGGAGTCTTAGCCGAAGAAAAAAATATACATATTTTTAGAATATTAAATATCTATAGTATAAAAATCGGAATATCTAGAGAAATAAAATAGGAAACATGGACGTTGACTGTTAAGTTTTACGCCCTAAAGCTCTATCAAACACTAACTTCCAGACATCATTCAAGTGAACATCTTTCATCAATCAGATTGATCAATCACTGTGTGAAAAGGTCGTTTAGGCAGTTAAAAGACTGAAAGGAAATTCAAAAGTGTTTTTTTGTTAAATCCATAAATGTAATTGTTTTTTAAATAAATGAAATGATATCCTTGTTAAGTCTCAACACTCTTTATTATATCAATAGTCCAACGTTTCGGCCAATTCGGCCATCCTCAAGCACAATATAACACACAAAATGTCGTATTTAAATTGTCCTACTGCCTATATAGGTTAAACTAAGCGATTGTTGGGGGATAGAATATATCAACACAGAAATGATACAAGAAATAAGAAGAAGCAAGCAATAAAACAACACTAGTGCAGCATGCAGCTAAAAACCAAAATAATTTTGATTTTGATAACACCATAATTATACATATAGAAAACAGTATGTTCAAAAGAAAAATACTTGGGTCAATATATTTATCAGAGAACAGTAAATTTTAAAACAGATACAAGGAATTTGAACCAACATTATGTAGAGATAAATAAGTAAAATAAATTTATGAAAAATATGGGTAAAATTGTATATTACTATTCTCAATTAATTTTAATAATTGGAATAAATAAAAATTTAAACCAAAATGCAATTTGAAATAAATTAATAACAAGCCTTACCTCAGTGTATGGAAGGTTAAAAATAATTTGTTTGTCTAATAGTTGATAGTTTAAGTTGATCTAAAATTAAAGTTTAAAAAAAAAAAAGGTAACTAGACATAAGCTTATTAATAATTAATATGATTCTCTATTAATTGGCTTTTTCATGGGGTGTTTTTGACTTGTAATTAATGAGTTGGGCAGAATAGCCTGCAAAACATTTTTAAATTTGGATGTGAGGTGTAAATTTATATTTAAGGTATGTTAAATTATTAATAATAATATTGTTGTTAAAATTGTTACAAATGAATGTATAATAAGCTGTTAATTGTTAGATTGTCCTTGAGGATTGTCGAATTGGCCGAAACGTTGGAATATTGATATAATAAAGAATGTTGAGACTTAAAAAGGATACCATTTGATTTATTTAAAGAATAAATACCAGTCTAAAGAAATTGATAAGATTATATATAAAGTCATTGTTTTTTATTATTTATTAAAAATTATTATTTTAATCTATTTCTTTTATCTTAGTTAGGGGTG
This sequence comes from Halyomorpha halys, assembly GCF_000696795.3. Lineage (NCBI taxonomy): Eukaryota > Metazoa > Arthropoda > Insecta > Hemiptera > Pentatomidae > Halyomorpha > Halyomorpha halys. The sequence goes on from NW_027108467.1 coordinate 1,533,769, forward strand.
TCTTTTGTATGAGACTATACGCCCCTATAATCAATTGTTAAAAAATGTAACTGTTATATCAACCATGTAAGACTCACCAGACCAATCTGGTATTAAATAAATAAATTAAAAAAATTAAGTTTTATGTTTAAATAAATACAATTTTATCCATTTTAGTCTCAAAACATTTTTATTTTATTTATAAATCCGACGTTTAAAATTTAAAACAGACACAAGAAATCTGAAATCGGGTTGGTAGACGGGGGCGTTACCACGCTGCTACAGTGACCCCTCCAATTATAATTGATACGTTTTCTAAATACTAATATAAATATAATTAAGTTATAATTTAATATGATTATTTTAAAAAAAAATCGCATCTCAAGTATAGGTAAGCGAAAGTAATAATGTAAATTATATAGAATGAAATATATTATTTGAGGCAGGTTTATTTATTAGTTATAATAAAAATATGCATATAGTCTCAGACTTTTTATTTTCTTGTAAATCTTACGTTTCGGCCATCCCGGCCATTATATCGGCTAATAACTTCTATTACTATCCAATCATTATAAATTAATTTTAAAAATATTCTCAACCATAAATTTCCTATCTTATTTACTATATCACAGCTAACATTGGTTATCAAATTGTTACAGGTTATTATACCTTTGTCAAATTTTATCATTTGTCAATAAGCTTAAACGTTATTAAATTAGGGAACAATATCCACTAACCAATTAATTTCTATTTCTCTCTTATTAAAAATTATTATTTTTATCTAATTACTTTATCTTAATTTTTTTTTACGTTGTACATAGTTAGGGGTGTATTTTGTACGAAAATATATTATTTCGTTGCCCACCAGTCAGGTCCAGTATTAAATAAATAAATTTTAAAAAAATAATTTTTATGTTTAGATCTTTTAAGTCTCAAAACATTTTTATTCTACTTATAAGTCCGTTGTTTAAATTTTAAAACAGTCACAAGAAATGTGAACCAACATTATGCAGAGATATTAAGTAAAATTAATTTAGGAAAAATATGGGATAAATTTAATGTTGATAATTATAATTATCCTTGATTTGATTTGTAATAATAAAATAAATGAGGTAAAATATTTATAAATTTATTATAAATAAATAATAAAAAACTTAATTTTTTAACGTTGTGCACAGTTAGAGGTGTCTTTTTTGCGAAATTATATCCCCACCAGGCAGTTCCGGAATTAAATAAATAAATAAAAAAAAATGAAGTTTTATGTTTAAATAAATAAAATCTTATCCATTTTAGTCTCAAAACATTTTTATTCTATTTATAAGTCCGATAATTAAATTTTAAAACAGACACAAGAAATCTTAACCAACATTTTGCAGAGATATTAAGTAAAATTAATTTATCAAAAATATGGGATAAATTTAATGTTTATAATTATAATTAACCTTGATAAGAATTTTAATAATGTGTGGAATAAAAGTAAATAATTTGTGGACTTTACCCACCAGGGGTCTTTTTATTCACCTTGTAATGAATAAAAAAAGTGTTGTGTAAGGAACAAAAACAAAATTCATCAGTCCAAAGTCTGTTTGAATTATGATTGCAAATGTAAATTAAAAACTGATTCTTGATATTGATAACAATTGATCATTTCGTATATTTAATTAATATTGTCACATATTCCTTTTCGGCATTTCAAAGAAATATAATTTAATATCGACTATACTGGAAGCCTTGAGGAAGTTGAACTACGAAGCGATCAGTCATGGAGGTTAATGATCTCTGATTAATGGAGTTCATCTTGTCAGGTAGTCAGCGCCAGTATTTAATAACCATCTTCTCCACCGTTATAGAATGTACTCATATCTTTCCAATTACCCAAAATAATTAACATAAAATAATTTACAACAGCAAAATAACTAACAAAGTAGAAACAAAAAATCTAAAATGTATATGGTATATTATATAAAATGCTATATTTGAATTGTACAGGAATATACATAGGAGAAACTATACAATTATTGGTCGAAATAATATATCAAAATAATAATGTAATTAAAAAAATTGAGGATAAAGACAACAAAACATTATTGCTGCAACATGTATCCTGAAATAAGCCAAATTTTGATTTTGAAAATACAATGATTTTTCTTAAAGAAAATAATACCTTCAAAAGAAAAATATTGGAAAATATTTATATATCGGATGATAATATTTATATGGTTAATTTCAAATCAGATACAAGAAATTTGATCCTGCATTATGCAGAAATTTTAAGCAAAATTAATTCGTGATCATAATGTTTTTATATAAGAGAAATAATATATAGTTAAAAATTTGACAGTTTTGTTAAAAAATAACTAATATGAATAAATAAACTATAATAAAATTGAAAATATAATGAGGATATGGTAAACCTGGGATAGTGAGAAAAGTTATAAGCAATTTATACAATATAAATTGTAAACTAAATAATTATAATGAGTGAAAATGTAATAATAATAGGTAATTTAACAAATTATGATAAAAATGAATGTATTTAGAATCTTAAACTTTCTTGAGATTGGCTAATTATGTTTAAATAAATAAAATTTTATCAATTTTTAGTCTTAAAACAGGATAGCTGTTCTGTTCAACCGTTCGCTTTGAACAGCCCTGATGAAGCCCTGCAAAGTGGGGCAAAACGTCGGACATTAAAATAGTTTTAAACTATTTGTTCTTTTTTTGACCGCAACCCTGACCATCTTCTTATATTTAGATTTTTATTTTATTTTTAAGTCCGATGTTTCGGCCAATTTCGCCATCCTCACAGACAATCAATTACAAACGGCTTTTATTACACATATGATCTTCAATAATTAACAATATTATTTATAATTTATCTTACCTCAATACAATTTTAGAACTAAATCATTATAATAAAACTTCATGCAGGCTATTTTGCCCAGATCAATCCAACAAATTACCCTATGAGACATTAAAACATTATGGAATAATAGATTCTTAGATTATGTCTAATTACCTAATTAGTCAATTTTCATATTAAAATAAAAATAAAAATTATTTATCACAACAATATTTGTAATTTCCTCTACACTCAGGTCAAGCATTTAATTTATTTATTACAACTATATTTTAGTAAAATTTCCTCATTTATTTTATTATTACAATTCATATTAAGGTTAATTATAATTATCAACATTAAATTTATCTCATATTTTTCATAAATTAATTTTACTTAATATCTCTGCATAATGTTGGTTCAGATTTCTTGTGTCTGTTTTAAAATTTAAACAATGGACATATAAGTAGAATAAAAATGTTTTGAGACTTAAAAGATTTAAACATAAAAATTAATTTTTTTAAATTTATTTATTTAATACTGGACCTGCCTGGTGGGCAACGAAATAATATATTTTCGTACAAAATACACCCCTAACTATGTACAACGTAAAAAAAAAAAAAAGATAAAGTAATTAGATAAAAATAATAATTTTTAATAAGAGAGAAATAAAAATTAATTGGTTACTGCATATTTTTCCCTAATTTAATAAAGTTTTTTAGGTTATTGATTAATGATAAAATTTAACAAAGGTATAATAACCTGTAACTGTTTGATAACCAATGTTAGCTGTGATATCATAAATAAGATAGGAAATTTATGGTTGAGAATATTTTTAAAATTAATTTATAATGATTGGAAAGTAATAGAAATTATTAGTCGATAGATCCCTTAGAATGGACGGGATGGCCGAAACGTAAGAGTTACAAGAAAATAAAAAGTGTGAGACTATATGGATATTTTGACTATAACTAATAAACAAACCTCCGTCAAACAATATATTTCATTATATATAATTTACATTATTACTTTCGCTTACCTATACTTGAGATGAGATTTAAAAAAAAATAATCATATTAAATTATAACTTAATTATATTCATATTAGTATTTTAAAAAACGAACAATTTTAATTACACATTTTACCAAAACAAGAAAAAAATTAATTATGATCATTAATTACTTTGCTCAAAATTTCAGCATAATGCTGGTTCAAATTTTTTGCATTTGATTTAAAATTATCATTATAATTGATATTCTCTGATATATATTGATAATTTACTAATTACCATTAATTAATTTGGTAAACGTGACTGTTCAATCGCTTACTAGAAGAACTAATAAATAAATCAACACCAAAAAAATAAATATTTAACTGGGTATTTTCTTACTTCTATGATTTCCAATAATTTATTTCGACCCTGTCTGTGTGTATTTTTTCTTTTATAATTACTAGTCAAAATTGATGAGTCTGCCAAGTATAGATAGGGGGAATAAAAAATGGCGGCTGTTTCAAAACCTTAAAAAAACATTGATTTTTCATTCGGAGCTCTATATCTTAAAAACTACCAACAACACTGGAAAATCTAAGAGAACATTATTTAAAGAAGAGTAAATTTGCTGAAATATTAGCCCTAAAAGAGCTATTTACGTCCAATAGTTCTCGAGATATAGCTTTTTAAAATGCAAAATTTCTTAAAGATCTACTGAAAGATTAGTAGTTAGTTTATTTATTTTGAGAATCTATATCTCAGGATATGTGACGGACAGATGTCTATTAGCACTCAAATCAAAGCTAGTTTAATGGACTACAAAAATGTTTATGACTTTTACCTTCGTAGGAATAGTAGTCTTCATGATATTTGCTAAAATAAATTGGTTTATAGTTGTTCGGACAATAAGTTTGATTTATGAAAAACTTTATTTCAGACACCATTGGACGTACACATGTCTGTCTGTACTGTAATTAAAGCTAGTTAAATTGACTATAAAATAGTGAAAATCTCTGAAATTAAAAAATTAAAAATAGTGGACATCGTTAGGGAATGTTTATCTTTGTAGGAGTAGTAGTTTTTATGATAATTGACGAAATAAACTCACAAAATGTTAATTTCTATTTGTTCATATAAAATGTTGGTTTTTTGAAAAAATATATGTCTAGAACCATAAGACGTACATATGTCTACCAACACTCAAAACATAAGAAATTTAACTTACTATAAATTAGTTTATGACACTAATCTTCGTAGGGGTAGTAGTTTTTATGATATTCACATATGAATATAAATTTGGCAAATGAAAATTTGTCCGAACAACTATAAATTAATTTATTTTAGCAAATTTAATGAAAACTATTACTCCTACGAAAATAAACGTCATAAACTACTTTATAGCTCATTAAATTAGGTTTAATTTGAGTGCTAATAGACATCTGTACGTCAAATGGTTTCTGAGCTATAGATTTTTCAAAATAAATAAACTAACTGCTGATCTTTCAGTACGTCCCATACAACATTTTTAAGAAATGTTGCTTTTTAAAAGCTATCTCGAGAACTATTGAACGTAAATAACTCTATTAGGGCTCATATTGTAGCAAATTTACTCTTCTTTAAATGACGTTTTCTTAGGTTTTTTGTGTTGTTCCTACTTTTTAAGATATAGAGCTCCGAATGAAAAATTAGTTTTATTTATCGCTTTGAAACAGCCGCCATTTTTTATTCCCCCTACTTATACTTGGCAGACTCATCAATTTTTACTATTAATTATGCATAGTTTTCATTAAAGTAATCAAAAATTGGGTTAAGATAACTGCCTTTTTTCTCCTCTTGGGCTCGTGTACTAATACCTTTATAAGCTCTCGTATCCTCTCATTTCTTATTATTCTTTTGGTGTCGATTTTCTCTTTTTCGAAAATCTATTACCGTTGTGAACAGCCTTTGGCGGAGTCCGGCAATAATGGTCAATGTTTCTGAGGTATATGTCATTACAGACTTCTTTATTAGAGGTGAATTATTCTTCCGTCTACGTTTCGGTCTACACATCGGACGTTTACCCGTCAGTTCAGTAGTTAATAACAATTTATGGATGCGTCCGTTACTAAGTCCCATAACCTTACACGCCCATCTTATGCCCCACAATGCTACAACTTTAATTATATTTACTGGGTGCCGTACCTTCAATACAGCCTTCTAAATTCGCAGGTTAACACGTCCTTCTTCGGTCTCAATATTTTACATAATACGTTCTTAAAGCGCTTTTTATAAGAGACCATGTTTCATATCTGTTAAGAACAGTGGGAAGGATAACAATAATAACAATAAAGGCCTAACGAACCCGAAGGTTCGATGCCGATACCACCAAACGCTCTCTGCATACATCCTTCCAGTGATGCCCCTCCAAACCCAATTCCACTAAATCTGTTTTAACGCAATCCTCCCATCTACGTTTCGGTTTACCCCTCGGACGTTTACCCGTTGGTTCAGTGTTTATTAACATTTTAGGGATCCGCTCGTTACACGCCCATCTTATACGCCGTAATTAAATAACATGAATTATATCGGGGTGTAGGTCCCTTAATTCAGCGTTGTGTAATCTTCTAAATTCTCCCGTTAATTCATCCTTTTTCGATTCCAGTATTTTGCGTAATACTTTATTTTCAAAAACCTTTTTTTTTTTTTTTTTAATATTTATTTATTGCTATTTACAACTGTACATTTAGTAAATCTGATCTAAGTTAAATTGGAGTGTTACAGGCGTGTAGAGAAACTACCCATTGGTAGAACTCTAATGACATTTTACATTGGCTGGTCTCGTGGCCATCTTCTTTTCAGGCGCCTCGGAGGATTGTCAGAAATGGAAGAGTATGCAAGATTAGAAACTAGAGGGTTTGAGTGGTTAGAGAGTTTATAATGGAAGGAGTGATGTCTGGATCGGGCTAGATCGGTTACATAGGGAACATTAAGATCTTTATGTATGATTTTATTTGTGAAAAAGTAAGGAGCATTGAGGGTTTTACGAAGGATTTTGGATTGTAAGGATTGAATACGAGAGGAATTCGAAGGTTTAGTGGAGCCCCAAAGTTCAACTCCATATGTCCAGATTGGCCTTATTACAGTCATGTAGATCAGTCTTTTGTAATGTGTTGGAAGTTTAGACGTTTTGTCTAGTAAGTGCTGTAATAGTCGAAATCGACGTGCAGTTTCCTGTCTTTTCAGTCTAGTTTGAGGATTCCAGGTTAATCGCTTGTCCAAATGTAGTCCAAGGTAGCGGATCTGTTCGACAGGGGTAAGAGTAACATCATTAAATGAAACTGTAGGGCAGTCAGTAGGCTTACGACGAAGGGTAAAGGTGATTTAATGGGATTTGTTGGAATTTATCTTAATCCTCCAATTACGACACCAATCTTCGAGGGCTGTATGGGATTGGAGATTTTGGGATACAAGTAATGGGTTATTATTAACAGCAAGCACACATGTGTCATCGGCATACGTGGTGAGGATAGTGTTAGGATTGTAGATTAGATTGTATCGACAGTGTAGAGGATGGGACCAAGGATACTACCTTAAGGAACACCAGCGGACTGAGAATAGAGGGATGAATAGGAACCATTGTGGTTTACTTTAGAAAACCTTAAGACGCTGTTCATCCCTTAGTGTAATGGGCCACGCCTCACATCCATAAAGAACAGTGGGAAGGATAATAGTTTCGTAAATTCTAATTTTTAAGTTTTTCGATAGAAGGCGCGAACTAAGCAGTTTAGAAGTTGACAAATAACCATCATTTCCCGCCTTCAACCTAGCTTTTATTTCCTCATCAATTTATTTTTTTCTAGTTACCGTAGAACCTAAATACTTAAACCTATAACTAAATACCTGTTCAAACGTATTTCCTCCTATATCTATATCACCGAATTTGCTTGCGTTTCTACTGCTAACCATGTATTTTGTTTTATCCGTTTATAATTTAAGACCTAGTTCCTTACTGGAGTTTATTAGCTTGTATTTAGTTGTATAATTTCCTTGTATTTTTAATAACATATTCTAGTGCAAGATCAAATAAGATCGATGATAAAGAATCGACGTTTTAAACCCGACAGAACCTGGAACTTCTCAGAATGATGATTACCGATTTGTACCTTATTAAAAGTTTCAGCCCAATATTAAGGGTGGAACAACAGTCTGAATTTAAACATCATCAGTTTGATCAGTAAAGATTCCCAACTGAAGCAGGTGTTTACTGCATCTATAATGAAAGTAGAAAAATAAATATTTGTTTAAGTTTTATTTTCCAGTATACGAAAGCGGCACCTTTACTATCGTCATATTGCTAGAACTATTTTAGATAAAAGTTTTCCTTTTAATTCTAGGAACTTCTTTGTTTAGGGAACAACATATGGCTGCTATTCTGTATTCCTTTCTCTATGTTGTCTGTGTAACTCGGTTAATATTTTTCTAAAATTCAATATTTGCCTGGGTTATTTATCGATTGGGGAATACCCTTCAACAATATTGAACAAAAATAATTTATTATATGAAGAAGATGGTAAGGGTTGCGGTGAAAAAAGAACAAATAGTTTTTAACGATTTAATGTCCGACGTTTCGCCCCCACTATGCAGGGCTTCATCAGGGCTAAAAAGCTAAGAACATTACAACAATAAGATATAAAAAGATAAATTAAGGTAGGATAAATATTCTGTAAAAAATAAGTGATAAGAAAATTATAAATAAATAAAAGGTATAAAATAAAGTTGAATAAACAATGATAAGAATAAAAAATTACGTAACAATGGTAAGAATAAAACAATAAAAAGTTACGTAAAATATACGGTTAAAAAAGTACAGGAGACGTATATAAAACAAAAAAAGAAAAGTAGATGTGGGAACACAAAATTTAAAAACAAGAACAGACGGAAATTATTCTTCTAATTCATTTTCCGTCTGTTTTTTGTTTTATATACGTTTCCTGTACTTTTTCAACCTTATATTTTATGTAATTTTTAATTCTTATCATTGTTTATTCTAGTTTATTTTATATTTATACTATTTTATGTCTTTTATTCCTTTTATTTATATACAATTTTCTTATCACTTATTTTTTACATAATATGAATCCTACTTCAATTTACCTTGTTGTAATGTTCTTAGTTGTTTTTTGTATTTTTTTAAGCCCTGATAAAGCCCTGCAATGAGGGGCAAAACATTGGACATTAAATAGTTAAAAACTAATTGTTCTTTTTTGACTTCAACATACCATCTTCATATTTTAAGTTATACGGTCATATATAGGGTGTTTTTTTAAGCCCGATAGAACTTGAAATTGTAAAAAATAACACAAAAAATTAAATTGTAATCAAAATTTTTTTTTTATTCGAAAGATCAATACGTGACATTAACATTTGAAAATGATTTCGGGCATATGGGCACCGCGGCTGTTCTTGACGAAGCGCATTCTGTAAAATTGTGTTCAGCGATGAGGCGCATTTTTGGCTTAACGGGTTTGTTAATAAGCAAAATTGCCGCATATGGTCGTGCGATTTGACACCTCTCGATTATTTCCTGTGGGGCTACGTGAAGTCACTGGTTTATGCTGATAAACCAGCAACAATTGACGCCTTGGAGGCCAGCATTGTTCGTGTTATTCGTGACATACGGCCAAAATTGGACGTCCAGAATGCGCTTCGTCAAGAACAGCCGCGGTGCCCATATGCCCGAAATCATTTTCAAATGTTAATGTCACGTATTGATCTTTCGAATAAAAAAAAAATTTTGATTACAATTTAATTTTTTGTGTTATTTTTTACAATTTCAAGTTCTATCGGGCTCAAAAAAACACCCTGTATATAAAATAATTTATTGTTTAAATAAAATCAATTGTATCTAAATTAAAGTTTTAAAACATTGTTATATTCTCTTTGGCCAATTGGTCTCATTGACAATCTATCACAAAACAGCTTCTATTATACATTGATTATGAACAATTTTACCAATTAACATTAATTTTAATTAATAACATACCTTAAAACCAATTTACATTCACATGAGACAATAAAAAAATTAGGAAATTATTAGATTAATTTTTATTAATATATTCTTGTTTGAGAGTGGTTTAGTTTATTTAAAAACAAATTTGTTCCTTTTTTTTTCAACTTTATTCTTTTCAAAACCTTCCAACGTTTCGACCCTCAGGTCATTTTCAAGGATACCTGCAAACAGTTTTTTAAAATTATTTTTATAACAATTTCATTATTTCCTTCACTTACATACTGATTTCTTTGGCCCTACAATTATTTTGTTGTCATTTTCTCTTTTAAAATTCCTAAATATGCCGGCTAATTGCCTTTGTCCCATCTCTAAATAAATTAATCATTAAAATAATATCATAATAACATTATACAATTTTTTGTTTTTTTTTAAAATAGATTCCTACTTACATATCTTCTTCTATATAATTCTTTCTTAAATTTAAAACTTGTACTAACCAATATATGCAATAATAAAAGTGTGAATAGAGAAGTAAATATGTTAAAAAATAAAAAAAAGGGGGATATATTTAAGAGAAATACACATAAAATAGGAATAAATTAATTATAGATTTTAAATATATTAAAAAATATTTGTGTTGTAAGCAGAAAAATTAGCAATAAATGTTAATTAAATTATATTGAAAATATAAGAAAAATTACTTTATATGATAAAGGCGATAACAGAATCCTAACCTGTTGAAGGTAGGTTCTGTTTTAAGGTTTACAAAGGTAAATGAAAGAAAGAAGAGAAGTGGTTAGTACAAGATTTAAATTTAAGAAAGAATTATATAGAAGAAGTTATGTAAGTAGGAATCTATTTTCAAAAAAACAAAAAATTTTATAATGTTATTATGATATTATTTTAATGATTAATTTATTTAGAGATGGGACTAAGGCAATTAGCCGGCATTTTTAAGAATTTTAAAAGAGAAAATGACAACAAAATAAAGGTAAGACCAAAGAAATCAGTATGTAAGTGAAGGAAATAATGAAATTGTTATAAAAATAATTTTAAAAAACTGTTTATAGGTATCCTTGAAAATGACCTGAGGGTCGAAACGTTGGAAGGTTTTGAAAAGAATAAAGTTGAGAAAAAAAGGGAACAAATTTGTTTTTAAATAAATTAGGGAATTATATTAATTTATTAATAAGCTATCCTTAGGTTAAGTCTAATCACCTATTTTGTCACTATTTCATTAATATTAAACTTTTAATTATAATCAATTTAATGCTATTACACCTTGCTATTGTAACAATATTCGTAACCTTCTTTACACTCAGGTTAAGTATAACTTAAATTTATTTTAGTTAAAATTCTTATTCATTTTATTATTAAAATTCATATCAAAGTTATTTTGGATTCAAAAAGAAAAATGCTGGAGTCAAGGTCAGTAGAAAACATTAATTATACAATATATTTTAAAACTGATACTACAAATCTGAACCAACACTATGCAGAGATTTTAAAGAAGCTTAATTTATGAAATTTATATTAATAGTTATAATTAACTTTTATATGAATTTAAATGACAAAATAATAATAATAAATTATATACCAGACCTGAGTGTAAGGTAGGTTACAAATATTGTTAAGACAACAAGGTTTAATAATGCTAAATGTATTTAACAAATATATTTTAAAAACTTAAAACTGTTTATTTATTTTAATACTTCGAATAAATCGAAATACTATTATTACTCCTGCTTTTCTTTGATACTGGCACGTCTGTCAAATAAATTTTTTTTTAAATTTTGTGTTTGACATATTCCGTGGAGAATTAACTTCAGTCTACTTTAATATCTTTGGAATACACCAAATTTAAAATCGAATCAAAACATATTTCTTCCAGTTGTGTCACTATCACAACAAAGTAAGGATATATCTCAGGGGATATTCCAAATACTGATTACAAAGATAATGGAACAGTCAACATATCTAAGCTCAAACATAATAGGGCCAATATTAGTAAAGATGTAGCAAACAATTTCTGTGCTGGACTTTGTACCCAAATCTGTTAAGCGGAGGCTTGTTTTGACATAACCAAATAGTTGATAGTACTATCAGCTATTAAGGTATTCATGATAGTGTGACAGAGAAAGTTAGGTTACAAGATCATAGTGGCTGTGATAGTTTTTACTATCACTATTATTATTACTATCGTAGTCACCGTACTATCAACTTCTGCTTAAATTATACTATTTATATTGCCAAGAGCAGAAAAAAGGCATATATTTCACCCCAATTTATTATTACATTAATAAAAACTATGTATAATTACTAGTCTAAATTGATGAGTCTGCCAAGTATATGTAGGGAAATAAAAAATGGCGGCTGTTTAAAAACGTAAAAAAATTTTTATTTAGAGGACCATATTATTAAAACTACTTACAACACTATAAAACCTAAGATAATATCATTTAAAGAAGAATAAATTTGCTAAAATATTAGCCCCATTAGAACTATTTATAGTTCAATAGTTCCTGAGATATAGCTTTTTAAATTGCAACATTTATCAAAAAATGCTCTAAAAATTCAGTAGTTTGTGTTGTTAGTTGGTATTTTAAGAAAACTATATATCCAAAATCTTTCGACGTACTATTAGCACTTAAATTAAAGCTAGTTTAATAGACTATAAAGTAGTTATGACGTTTATCTTCGTAAGAATAATAGTTATTATGCTTTTTTGATAAAATAGATTCACTTTTCTTTTTTTTTTCTTTTTTTTTCCATACTCTCCTGTAAAGATTTTAGTGGGTATTTGGTACGTACATAAAGGAGGTATACTATATGTATAGCTGGGTGTGAAGGATACCTTGGATTGCCTTTTGGCATTATAAGGTTAGGTGAGGAGTCCAATGAAATAAAATATAATATAGATTCACAAAATGTTAATTTCTAGTTGTACTGACAAAACTTTTATATATATCAGAAACCATAAGACGTACAGATGTCTGCAAGCACTTAATTATGTTTGTCTTACTAGGAGTAGTAGTTTTTATGATATTTTCATAAAAACTACTACTCCTACGAAGATAAACATAATAACCACCCCAATTTTTTATTACTTTAAACATTAATTTTTCATTCGGAGCTCTATATCGTAAAAACTACCAACAACACTAGAAAACCTAAGAGTATATTATTTAATGAAGAGTAAATTTACTGAAATATTAGCCCAAATAGAGCTATTTACGTCCAATAGTTCTCGAGATATAGCCTTTTTAAAAAGCAACATTTCATCAAAAAAGCACTGAAATATCAGTAGTTAGTTAATTTATTTTGAGAAATATATATCTCAGGAACTATGTGACGTACAGATGTCTATTAGCAATCAAATTAAAGCTAGTTTAATGGACTATGAAGTAGTGTATGATCTTTACCTTCATAGGAATAGTAGTTTTCATGATATTTAACAAAATAAATTGATTTATAGTTTGATTTACGAAAAACTTTATTTCAGAAACCCGTGGACGTACACATGTCTGTCTACACTGAAATTAAAGCTAGTTAAATTTACTATAAAATAGTTAATTATGTTTATCTTTGTAGGAGTAGTAGTTTTTATGATATTTGACGAAATAAACTTACAAAATGTTAATTTCAAATTGTTTGTATAAAATGTTAGATTTTTGAAAAAATATATGTCTAGACGTACATATGTCTACCAACACTCAAAACAAAAGAAATTTAACTTACAATAAAGTAGCTTATGAAACTTATCTTCGTAGGGTAATAGTTTTAATGATATTCACATAATAATATAAATTTTGCAAATTAAATTTGTCCGAACAACTATGAATTAATTTATTTTAGCAAATTTCATGAAAACTACTACTCCTACGAAAATAAATTTCAAACTACTTTATAGCTCATTAAACTACCTTTAATTTGATTGCTAATAGACATCTGTATGTCAAATGGTTTTTGAGTTATCAATTTTTCAAAATAAATTCACTAACTACTGATCTTTTAGTACGTCCCATACAACATTTTTATGAAATTAAATTCTAGTTTAATTATAATTAAACGTGCTATATAGCAGTTCATAACGTTTATCTAAGATTAGTTGTTTTTATGATATTTTCAAAATAAATTAACAAAATGTTAATTTCTAGTTGTTGGGATATAATTTTTATTTTTTAAAATATATATTTCAGGAACCATAAGACGTACATATGTTTGCCAGCATTCAAAATAAACTTACAACGCTTGAAAACCTAATAGAAAATAATTTAAAGTAGAGTAAATTTGCTAATATATGAGCCCTAATAGAGTTGTTTACGTTAAATAGTTTCATAAGCAACATGTCATATAAAAAAAAAAAAAAAAAAAAAAAATTAGTACTTTCAAATTAATTTTGGAAAAACTATTTCTCAGGAACCCTTAGATTCGCTCAAATTGAAGCAAGCTTAACGTATTACAAAGTAGTTTATGACCTTTATCTTCATAGGAGGAGTAGTTATTGTAATATTTGCTAAAATAAATTGATTTTTAGTAGTTCGGACAAAATTTTATATACCAAACATCACTTTATACTGATATATCATAAAAATTTATATATGCGAATATCATAAAAATTATTATCCCTAAAAAGTTAAGTGTCATAAATTACTTTATGTAAGTTAAACTAGCTTTATTTTCATTTCTGGCAGATATCAGTTCCTAAGATATTTTTTCATAAATCAAAAATTTCGTCTCAACAACTAGAAATCTACATTTTGTAAAATATAATGAAAATTATGATTCCTTGGAAATCATTACGACACATTATACTAGCTTTATTTTGAGTGCTAATCTGTGCGTTTAGTTGTTCCTGACATATAGATATCCCAAAATAAATTCACTAACTATCGATTTTTAAGTGCATTTTTTATGAAATGTTGCTTTTTAAACTGTTGTTCAACTTAGGTCTTTGCAGGGACAAAGTTGATAATTGTTCTGCATAACTCAAGAAACACTTCAGTCTGAATTTTCGTTTATATATGATTTATTTCTTTTTCGAGACAGGTTTGTTTATCAATTATAAAAAAAAAATTTATATGGTTTCAAAATGTTTATTTTCTTATAACTCCAACGTTTCGGACATCCTGAAAGATCTATTGATTAAAAATTTCAATTACATTCCAACCATTGAAAATTATATTTAAAAACATTCTGAGTGGACCCCCTAGAGGGCTTCCGAACACACAGGGTTGAATCATGTCTACAGTGAAACAGAAAATAATTATATGCCACAGCCGGATTCGGACCCGGGTTTGTAATACAGTGCCTTACCAATGAGCTAACCACTCCTACAGATTTTTGGAAATGTATTATAAATCTTTTAAAATCCGTAAAATCCTTTCAAATTTACGAAAATGTAGCAGGACAATGAGTTATAAGTACTGTCCTATAAAAATACAAGGATCTGTGTCTGATATTATATACCTGTATTATGATAAGTAAAATAAAATTAAGCCATGTAAACTCTTAGGATTTTCTTTCATCAACGGTTACAACACTACACTGCCAGTCTGATAAAATTAAGAATAAGAGAAAGTAATTATATGTACAATGAGGTTATTCTCTCATTGCTGATAATTGCTGATAATTGATCAGCAGGTGGAACTGACCATTCGGGCTTTATCATTCACATGACCTACATTCACCACCACAACCTCAATGTATCACCCGATGGCCACCATTTTGAACTTTCTTTTCCTCAATTGAATGGTAAAAGAATAAACTATATCACCATTCTCAACAGATTGGTGAGATTTATATTATAGTAATAATATAAATATTACGAATATTATTAGTGTTGAACAGAGATGGATAAAAATTAGCTATGGTTGAAACTAATAACCAATATTGCCATGGAAACGACCCTTATTCATGAATGAACCATTGATAAATAAATATCGTATCCATGACAATGTTAACTATTAATTTCAACTATAGCTAATTTTTGCCTCTGGTGTTGAAAAAAAGAAATGCGGAGAGGGCATCACACAACTTCCACTTCCTAACCTACTTACGATCCGAAGTATTGTGTAGGTTAGTTAGCTCGTGTTGAACTTAAATTTTTTTAAATCTCCAAAAAAAAAGACTAAAGAAGAGAAAAATTATGAACATTTGTTTTCTATGTTACAACTGTTGTTTAAAAGTTTGTATTTTAGGGTTTCTTGAAATGTGAATATTTTATTTATTTATTTATTGATATTTACAACTGTATTAAAAATAATGATATGATACAGCATGTAGAGAAACTACCCAGTAGTAGAACTCTAAAAACATTTTACAATATAAGGCCACGAGGCCATCTTCTTTTCAGGCGCTTCGGAGGATGATCGGTCCCGTTTCTATAAGCTAGTCAGCTTTCTCATTGCCTGTGATTCGCTTATTTCCAAGGACCCACACTAACTTTTTTTTTTTTTTTTAA
>NW_027108467.1:1550434-1551979 GCF_000696795.3 Halyomorpha halys
TACGAGAGGAATTCGAAGGTTTAGTGTAACCCCTACCCTAAGCTCAACTCCGTATGTCCAGATGGGCCTTATTATTGTCATGTAGATCAGTCTTTAGTAATGAGTTGGAAGTTTAGACCGTTTGTCTAGTAAGTGCTGTAATAGTCGGAATCTGCGTGCAGTTTCCTGTCTTTTCAGTCTAGTGTGAGGATTCCAGGTTAATCGTTTGTCAAGGTGTAGTACAAGATAACGAATCTATTCTACAGGGGTAAGAGCCACATTATTAAAGTATACTATAGGGCAGTCGGCAGGTTTACGACTAAAAGTAAATGTGATTTGTTGGGATTTATTTTTATCCTCCAATTTCGACACCATTCTTCTAGGGTTGTGATATGGGACTGGAGAGTTTGGGATGCAATCAAAGGGTTATTATTATTATTATCGAAATATGAATATAAATATAAATTTTGTTCCTGCTAAGAATATAACAGTTTAACAAAAGATAACGAAGCCGTAATGCTATATTGAAACTAATAGTTAAAATTGCCATGGATACGACCCTTAGTCATGAATGAACCATTGATAAATAAATACCGTATCCATGGCAACCATATGGCAATTTAGCTATTTATTTCACCTATAATCTATATCAAAATCGGATTAACTAATTCGATTAACTCTAATCAATCATTCGATCGATTATGTATGAATACAAATTTGATTACTGACCGAAAAAAGAATCGAAACCTAGGTTGTTCCTTCATGTTTAAAACGTAGAATGAAAGTTAAAAGTTTATATTCGCAGTACATGAATATTTTTCAAAATGTACATTCATTTGAAAGCGTCACTCACCCTCGACAGACACCTGACACTAGCTCGCCACTGCAATAAGAAGATCAAGCAGGTCAGGACCAAGTCTTACAGGCTTAATAACCTGCTATCTTCTCCCAATCTTTCTCTCCGCCTCAAATTAAAGATTTACAAGAGAGTATTCAGGCCAGCCGTACTCTATGGAGCACCTATGCTGACCATCATAGCACCTTCAAGAGCCAAGAGGCTCCAACAGTTTCAGAGCGGTATACTCAGGCGTATAGTGAGGCATACTTCACTTCAAAGACGGACCACATACATACGACACTCTAACTACCTACAATGACAGTAGGGTTTGTCGGTTTTTGCAGGAAATTATGAAATTCGAAAACCGGTTTTTTAGTAGATATATGAATAACACTTCGGTTGCAAGTGAGAGGGTATTTTCTATTTCCGGGAATTTTGCGAATAAACTAAGGACACGGCTAAATAGCAAATCGATAGACGTCTTTTGTTTTCTGAAATTATATTTCATTAAACAAAAAAATAAATAGAATATTTAAATTTGTATTAAAATTGCCCGGAATAGAAAATACTCGGTCCTTTGCTTAATTGTTTTTAAAACTAAAATTGATTTTAATAAGTGTGTATGTATAAACTTTATTTACTCTTGTCTTTCGGCTTTGATTATAATTTACATTATATAATACACAGTTATATATTTTCTAATTGTTTTTAATAAGTATCCATCTGTA